>NC_084744.1:55227244-55247244 GCF_033978785.1 Entelurus aequoreus | reverse complement strand
ACCACATTAGCAATGTATAGAGTGTATTTCTTTCAAGTTAAGACTAGTTTAAAGTTATCTTCATTGAAAAGTACAGTGCTTTTCCTTCAAAAATAAGGACATTTCAATGTGACCCCAAACTTTTGAACGGTAGTGTATGTATATATATATATATATATATATGACTTCCCAAAAAAAAATAAAAAAATCAAACCAAGCCTTAAAATAACAGCTCCGGATAATCATTCAAATTATTGCACAAACCCACTAATTGAATTAAAGTGTCAAGTGACTAAGTTAAAGAGGGTTGGTAAACATTTAATAAATATAACAGTTAAAATAGTGGGATAAAAAACTGACAGGTGCATAGTAAAACAATCCTACAAAAAACAAACATAAATTGGGAAGATAATCAACTATAACCCAGTGAATACAAAAAATTAAATGACAAATACTACAACATCCTTCACTAAAAAGTGACACGAGATGAAGTGAGTCGCAAGCAGGTCCCTTTAAAGTGCAGGTGCCAACTCACATTTGCGTCAAAAATAGCTGAATGTGCGCCGAAGCTCATAGGTTTTTGCATCCCACGTGCTGCAAGTCAAGTCGTGGTTTAAAACGTTGCGTCACCACACTCTGCCTTTTATTGGTGCAGCTAAGCCTGAACTCTGACTGGCATGTTCCGAAACCCCGTCCTATTATACATGTAAATACATTATTTATGTTTAGTAATTTAAAAAAATGGGATTAGCATATTTAGAGTGTGTGATTGTAAATCAGTTCCTTCTTGCATGTATACACTCCCATCAATCGCTCATTGGAGCCGATGTTCTACATGCAAATGAGCTTCATGGCATGGCCTCTTAACTTCATGTGAGTGATTATGATTGACGACACCTGTTGACTTCTCTGAGGCCATTTAAATAGGACCCATGCGATGCAGTCATTAGACTGGGTTACAAATGGGAAAGTCAAAGGAACTCAGCACAGATCTGAAAAAAACAAATCATTGACTTGAACAAGTCAAGAAAGTCACTTGGAGCCATTTCAAAGCAGCTTAAAGGCCTACTGAAATGACATTTTTTTAAATTTAAACGGGGATAGCAGAGCCATTCTATGAGTCATACTTGATCATTTTGCGATATTGCCATATTTTTGCTGAAAGGATTTAGTAGAGAACAACAACGATAAAGTTCGGAACTTTTGGTCGCTGATAAAAAAAAAGCCTTGCCTATACCGGAAGTAGCGTGACGTCACAGGAGGAAGGATTCCTCACAATTCCCCGTTGTTTACAATGGAGCGAGAGAGATTCGGACCGAGAAAGCGACGATTACCCCATTAATTTGAGCGAGGATGAAAGATTCGTGGATGAGGAACGTGAGAGTGAAGGACTAGAGAGCAGTGCAGGACGTATCTTTTTTCGCTCTGACCGTAACTTAGGTAAAAGGGCTCATTGGATTCCACACACTCTCCTTTTTCTATTGTGGATCACGGATTTGTATTTTAAACCAGTGGTCCCCAACCTTTTTGTAGCTGCGAACCGGTCAACGCTTGAAAATTTGTCCCACGGACCGGTGGGGGGGTGGGGGGTGGGGTGGGGTGTATTTTTTTTTTAAAAAAAAGTTTTTTTTTTTTACATAAATAAATACAATCATGTGTGCTTACGGACTGTATCCCTGCAGGCTGTATTGATCTATATTGATATAGAATGTATATATTGTGTTTTTTATGTTGATTTCATTAAAAAAAAAAAAAAAAAAAGTTTTTTTTTTTTTTTTTAATTCTTGTGCGGCCCGGTACCAATCGGTCCGCGGACCGGTGGTTGGGGACCACTGTTTTAAACCACCTCGGATACTATATCCTCTTGAAAATGAGAGTCGAGAACGCGAAATGGACATTCACAGTGACTTTTATCTCCACGGCAATACATCGGCGAAGCACTTTAGCTACAGAGCTAACGTGATAGCATCGGGCTCAAATGCAGATAGTAACAAAATTTAAAAAAAACCTGACTGGAAGGATAGACAGAAGATCAACAGTACTATTAAACCATGAACATGTAAATACACGGTTAATAATTTCCAGCTTGGCGAAGGTTAACAATGCTGTTGCTAACGAGCCATTGAAGCTAACTTAGCTACGGAGCGGCGGCGGGCGTTGTAGCTTTTGACGACACCCCGGCCGCCATCAGAGTCGGCAAGAAACATATATTTCCCCAAAGTTACGTACGTGACATGCACATAGCGACACGCACGTACGGGCAAGCGATCAAATGTTTGGAAGCCAAAGCTGTACTCACGGTAGCGCGTCTGCTATCCAGCTCAAACACAACACAACCTCCTGATGGTGTTGCTGCAGCCAGCCGCTAATACACCGATCGCACCTACAACTTTCTTATTTGCAGTCTCCATTGTCCATTAAACAAATTGCTAAAGATTCACCAACACAGATGTCCAGAATACTGTGGAATTGTTCGATGAAAACAGAGCAGTTTGTATGGTGACACATTGGGTCCGAATACTTCCGTTGCCGTCGTGACGTCACGCGCATACGTCATCATCCAAAGGCGTTTTTAACCGGAAGTTTAGCGGGAAATTTAAAATTGCACTTTATAAGTTAACCCGGCCGTATTGGCATGTGTTGCAATGTTAAGATTTCGTCATTGATATATAAACTATCAGACTGTGTGGTCGGTAGTAGTGGCTTTCAGTAGGCCTTTAAGGTACCAAGAGCAACTGTGCAGACAATTGTTCGTAAGCATAAAGTGCATGGCACAGTTTTGTCACTGCCACGATCAGGAAAAAAACGCAAGCTATCACCTGCTGCTGAGAGAAAATTGGTCAGGATGATCAAGGGTCAACCGAGAACCACAAAAAAGTAAGCAAAGATTAAGCATTTTATTAACGCATATTATTTCCAGGCTTTCGCGGGCCACATAAAATAATGTGGCGGGCCAGATTTGGCCCTCGGGCCTTGAGTTTGACACAAAATGTAGGATTAGGGCTAAAAAATAGGGCGAGGGGGTGTATTGGGACTGGCCCCTTTGGCTCTTGTAGGATTACTCACTTTATTATTACAACACAGGAGAGCTTGACTGGCCAAGCTGGTGCTGGAGTCCCAGGAACACATTATCACGGCAGTAGGTGGCAAAATGATCACCTGGATAAATCAATAGACGTCCTTGCAAATATTAATACGAATCCATCCATCCATTTTCTACCGCTTATTCCCTTTTGGGGTCGCGGGGGGCGCTGGAGCCTATCTCAGCTACAATCGGGCGGAAGGCGGGGTACACCCTGGACAAGTCGCCACCTCATCGCAGGGCCAACACAGATAGACAGACAACATTCACACTCACATTCACTATGAAACATTAAATGCATTGGCGAAAAAGTGAATGTTGTGTCTAGAGATGTCCGATAATATCGAACTGCCGATATTATCGGCTGATAAATGCTTTAAAATGTAATATCAGAAATTATCGGTATCGGTTTCAAAATTATCGGTATCAGTTTCAAAATGTAAAATGTATGACTTTTTAAAACGCCGCTGAGTACACGGATGTAGGGAAAAGTACAGAGCGCCAATAAACCTTAAAGGCACTGCCTTTACGTGCCGGCCCAGTCACATAATATCTACATCTTTTCACACACACACACACAAGTGAATGCAATGCATACTTGGTCAACAGCCATACAGGTCACACTGAGGGTGTCCATGTAAACAAGTTTAACACTGTTACAAATATGCGCCACACTGTGAACCCACACCAAACAAGAATGACAAACACATTTCGGGAGAACATCCGCACCGTAACACAACATAAACACAACAGAACAAATACCCAGAACCCCTTGCAGCACTAACTCTTCCGGGACGCTACAATATACACCCCTGCCCCTCAACCTCCACATGCTCTCTCAGGGAGAGCATGTCCCAAATTCCAAGCTGCTGTTTTGAGGCATGTTAAAAAAAAATAATGCACTTTGTGACTTCAATAATAAATATGGCAGTGCCATGTTGGCATTTTTCCCCATAACTTGAGTTGATTTATTTTGGAAAACCTTGTTACATTGTTTAATGCATCCAGCGGGGCATCACAACAAAATTAGGCATAATAATGTGTTAATTCCACGACTGTATATATTGGTATCGGTTGATATCGGAATCAGTAATTAAGAGTTGGATTATATCGGATATCGGCAAAAAAAGCCATTATCGGACATCTCTAGTCGTGTCTTTGCCTCAATCTTTGTTACATTGTTGAAATCAAATCACGATCATGTGACGCACCTAGTGGCCGATTAACTTCTGGGCTGTTTTCTTCTCTTTCCTTTCTCATGTTCGTCTCTTTACAGTCGACAACCTTTGTTCAAACAAGTGCTTCTGGTACAAGACTCAAAAAAAAAAAAAGGCCAAAAGAAAAAAGAATGTGATTGTTTCCATCTGAGCTCTCACATAATAACCATCCCGTGTGACTTCAAGCGGAAAATTGTTTGAATATTGGTTCCTTTGATTGTTGAGTTAACCGTACCATTATCCTCTAAAGGTGTTCGTCCAACCTCTTTCTCTCCTTTCCTCTCGCAGTGCACGCCCATCGCTGGCCACGGATTTGTGTTGGACAAGTACAGGTGCCAGTGCAGGAGGGGATTTTACCATCCCAGCCGTGTGGCGCTCAACGGCTTTAAAAGTAGGTGACAAAAGCCTCTGTGGTGTGACACAACTCCATGTCAGCAGTGTATTCTTATTTCATATTCTTGTTCTGACTATGAAAGAGTATCCTGGGATTTGTGTGCAGGATTTAGTCAATTATTTTTGCTGTGGTGTACAGTGCTCGAGTCCCAGTTACATAAACACAGAAGGTTGGAAGGAAGGGTTCGGACTTATTTCAGAGGACAAAAACAAGCCCTCCTTATTCTTTAATTATAGACAATCCGTAGAATTATATCCAAATCTGCTTAACCACAACTTTTTCATCTCAAATACCGTATTTTTGGACTATAAAGCGCACTTAAAATCCTTTCATTTTCTCGCCTTATGATTAAAGGCCTCACCTTTTCTCCTCCAAACATATTGCTGGGTATTGTGGCCAAACAGCTCCATTTTTGTTTCATCTGACATCACTTGGACAAAGATAAGACCTTCTGGAGGAAAGTTCCGTGGTCAGATGAAATTGAATTGAGCCGTTTGGCCACAATACCCAGCTATATGTTTGGAGGAGAAAAGGTGAGGCCTTTAATCCCAGGAACACCATCCTACCGTCAAGCATGGTGGTGGTAGTATTATGCTCTGGGCCTGTTTTGCTGCCAATGGAACTGGTGCTTTACAGAGAGTAAATGGGACAATGATAAAGGAGGATTACCTCCAAATTCTTCAGGCCGGAGGTTGGGTCTTGGGCGCAGTTGGGTGTTCCGACAGGACAATGACCCCAAACACACATCAAAAGTGGTAAAGGAATGGCTAAATCAGGCTAGAATGAAGTTTTTAGAATGGCCTTCCCAAGGTCCCTGACTTAAACGTGTGGACAATGCTGAAGAAACAAGTCCATGTCAGAAAAACCAACACATTTAGCTGAACTGCACCAATTTTGTCAAGAGGAGTGGTCAAAAATTCAACCAGAAGCTTGTGGATGGCTACCAAAAGCGCCTTATGGCAGTGAAACTTGCCAAGGGACATGTAAGCAAATATTAACATTGCTGTACGTATACTTTTGACCTTGATACTTTTAAGTTTGATTCATAAAAGAACCAAACTTCATGAATGTTTTTTGTGACCAACAAGTATGTGCTCCAATCACTCTATCACAAAAAAAATAAGAGTTGTAGAAATGATTGGAAACTCAAGACAGCCATGATAGTATGTTCTTTACAAGTGTATGTCAACTTTTGATCGCGACTGTACGTGTAAACTGCAAGATGACGCTAATAAACAACACCAAAACTTTAGATGTTCCATTGAAAATATAGAACATTACACACGGCGCTCAAAAATCTGTCAAAATGTTTTTAGTACGACTTCGGTAAGCTATGAAGCCGCACCGCTTCATGGATTGTCGGCACATTAACCATACAAGTATTATTATGGTGTGTGTATAAGGACCGCAAAATGGCACCTATTAGCAGACATATTATCTGGCGTTTTGGTTCGCAATATTATGCAAAACCAACTTTTCTTACCTTCTGGTACCTGCTGATCTGTATTTGGGATCTGCATAAGTCCTGAAAATGTGCGTGCGTTCGCCATTGTAGTCCGTGAAAATAGACCTGAATAGACCAGAAGTAAGCACAACCAGAAATAATACCTACACAGGGCGCTTCGGGAAAATACCCTCAAAAAATTTGAGGGGCCTGCTATCTCTGCACTGAACCTCTGGCCTGTGGTCGACTGAAGCCGGCATACTTCTAAGATGGCGCCAGGTATCCAAATCCATGATTTTCAGGTTTAAACATACCAAATTAGCTAAAAAAAATCTAGCATAAACGTTAGCATGCTAATATAAGAGACGTTAGTATACTTCTAAGATGGCGCCAAGTATCCAAATCAATGATTCTCAGGTATAGACATGCAGATTTAGCTAAAAAGCTAGCATAAAAGGTTAGCATGATGACATAAGAGAAGTTAGCGTACTTTTAAGATAGCACAAAGTTTAAAAATACACAATTTTTAAGTGTTAACATACGATAATTAGCTAGAAATTTAGCATAAACATTAGCATGCTAATATAAAAGACGTTAGCATACTTCTAAGATGGCGCCAACTATCAAAATCAATGATTCTTAGGTATAAACATGCAGATTTAGCTAAAAAGCTAGCATGAAAGGTTAGCATGATGACATAGGAGAAGTTAGCGTACTTTTAAGATAGCGCAAAGTTTAAAAATGCACAATTTTTAAGTGTAAACATACGAAATTAGCTAAAGATCTTAACTACACTATATTGCCAAAAGTATTTGGCCACCCATCGAAATGATCGGAATCAGGTGTCCTAATCACTTAGCCCGGCCACAGGTGTATTAAATCAAGCACTTAGGCATGGAGACTGTTTCTACAAACATTTGTGAAAGAATGGGCCGCTCTCAGTGATTTCCAGCGTGAAACTGTCATGGGAGGCCACCTGTGCGACAAATCCAGTCGTGAAATTTCCTCGCTCCTAAATATTCCAAAGTCAACTGTCGGCTTTATCATAAGAAAATGGAAGAGTTTGGGAACAACAGCAACTCAGCCACCAAGTGGTAGGCCACGTAAACTGACAGAGGGGTCAGCGGATGCCGAAGCGCATAGTGCAAAGACTTTCTGCACAGTCAGTTGCGACAGCGCTCCAGACCTTCCAATTAGCCCACGTACAGTACGCAGAGAGCTTCATGGAATGGGTTTCCATGGCCGACAGCTGAACCTAAGCCATACACCACCAAGTCCAATGCAAAGCGTGGGATGCAGTGGTGTAAAGCACGTCGCCACTGGACTCTAGAGCAGTGGAGACGCCTTCTCTGGAGTGATGAATCACACTTTTCCATCTGGCAATCTGATGGACCAGTCTGGGTTTGGAGGTTGCCAGGAGAACGCTACATTTCGGACTGCAATTCTATGCTCCCAACCTTGTGGGAACAGTTTGCAGCGGGCCCCTTCCACTTCCAACAAGCAAGGTCCATAAAGACATGGATGACAGAGTCTGGGGTAAATGAACTTGACTGGCCTGCACAGAGTCCTGACCTGAACCCAACAGAACACCTTTGGGATGAATTAGAACGGAGACTGAGAGCCAGGCCTTCTCGACCAACATCAGTGTGTGATCTCACCAATGCGCTTTTGGAAGAATGGTGGAATATTCCTATAAACGCACTCCGCAACCTTGTGGACAGCCTTCCCAGAAGAGTTGAAGCTGTAATAGCTGCAAAAGGTGGACCGACATAATATTGAATCCTATGGGTTAGGAATGGGATGGCACTTCAAGTTCATATGTGAGTCAAGGCAGGTGTATATAGTGTATTTCTAGTTGTGGTCTGAACAGTTACGTGGTGTTTCATGACCTGGCTTGATTCTAATGACCGCATTCACTGTGACACCTTTGACTGAGAGCACTGCAGTGTCCTCAGGCAGGAAGCTTGGCTCTGATGATTACTGAAATAATCAAGCAGCTGCAGGGGTTCTCATCCCTGACTCCGGCAATACTGTGCCCCCCCCCCCCCCCCCCACCCCCCCGGGGCCATGATATGCTAAGCCGGAGCTTTATTGTAATTCAGCACGACGAGGCGGAGAGGCCCGCGGGCTCATTGTGTGAGGAAATCACCGTGGTTCACGGGAGCTGGTGACCCTGATAGCCTCCTTTTGGAAAAGTGTCTGCGGTATCCTTTGTGCACACCTGAAGATCAGACGGATCAGAAAACGACTGTTCCCTAGCAACACGCCGTGAGGATGCACATCACAGGGGAGCGATGATAGCGATGGAAAGACTCTGATATTATAAAAAAAAAAAAAAAACCTTATCACACTTGACGAGTGTCCAAAACTTTGGCTGTTGCCCAGGCAACCAGACATCTTATGTCACATGGTGCATATACACTGTGCTATTTCGCCACCTTTTGTTATCTTTTGTGGCAATCCAGAAAGTGGGGGAAGTTTTTAAATATACTGCTTAAGGTCGCCTCCCAGTGATACCACTGACATACACTTAACAGGAGCCAGGCGTGCCAAGTTGAACAAAGTTTGAATGCACATAAATGGTATCAAAGTCTTTTCTCCAGCAGAACGTGACTTTTCAGTCACGTCCGTATCCTCTCCCCCCTACGGCTCCCGGCCGCTTACTGTTAAAGACAACAGATGATTAGATTAACACGTACCACCTGTGAAATCTAATCACCTGCCAGCTGTGTCTCGCCGTCAGCACTGCCACGCCCCCCCTCCCGTCTGATGGTGCTCTGTCCTCAGCACCATGGACAGAGGCGGTGACCTTTGCTCCTGCAGGCACATCTCCCTCCACATATACATTGTAAATACAATCTTTAAAATTTAAGTTTCTTCATAAAAACTGCCGGATAAAGTAGGATCCCCAAAACCAGGAGGCAAATAGCATGTGCAACATGTAAAATTGATTGAACTATCAGTGGGGGTGTCATAGTTGACCTACCAAGACTGTCAATCAATCAATCAATCAATGTTTATTTATATAGCCCTAAATCACAAGTGTCTCAAAGGGCTGCACAAGCCACAACGACATCTGCGGTTCAGCGCCCACATAAGGGCAAGGAAAAACTCACCCCAATGGGACGTCGATGAGAATGACTATGAGAAACCTTGGAGAGGACCACAGATGTGGGTACCCCCCCACCCCCCACCCCCTCTAGGTGAGACCGGATGCAATGGACGTCGAGTGGGTCTGACATAATATTGTGAAAGTCCAGTCCATAGTGGATCTAACATAATAGTGAGAGTCCAGTCCATAGTGGATCTAACATAATAGTGAGAGTCCAGTCCATAGTGGATCTAACATAATAGTGAGAGTCCAGTCCATAGTGGATCTAACATAATAGTGAGAGTCCAGTCCATATATACCGTAATTTCCGGACTATAAGTCGCACCTGACTATAAGCCGCACCAGCTAAATTTAGGGGAAATATATATGTATATATATATATATATATATATATATATACATATACACACACACACAGCCCTTGGGCCGTGGTTTTGGTACCCCTGCTGTCAGAAAGTGTTTTAGTCTTATCTTATTCTGACGCAGTTTTGAGATGTTAGATTTCATGTGCTCTTAATTTGGCGATCTAGTCTGAGACGTAATTTCCTGTTTGTAGCGTTTCTGCGTAATATGGGCTCTTGGGTGATTGTGTAAACAGCATAGTGTGCGTTCCTGACTAAAATACCACACACGCCCACACACCTATACCACACTTGTTCAACTTCACCATTAAAGAGTGCCTGAAAGCCTCTCTGTGCCCTACTTTCTGACCGGAGTCCCTGTCCTAAGAAGATATCAGACCAGCATTCCGCATCCAGAGTAACCTACTCTATCACACCTGCATTAGAACGTCAATAATCTCAGACAAATAGACTTCTGTATCACCCACTGAAGACTTTTAGAAAGGCAGTCTGGGAGAACAGACTTGACACGGTGTACTACAACACTCACACATGAGTGATTAAGAATTCAGTGTCACCATCCTTCTTTCTGCTTTCTCTTCATTACTCCCTCATCTCCCTAATTAGAGCGTTTGTGTTTTAATCATCGCTGCAATATTTTGATGTATTGGACTGTTGAGCTGTTGCTTGTTGGAACTAATTGATTTATATGACTCCGCTTAGCGGTTGAAAGTGACAACTCTTTAAAGGTTCTAATGAGCGTGGGGGATTCTTTAAAAGGCCCCTGTTGCAAATATTCAGAGGTGTAACTAAACCCCCCCCTGTTGTCAGGTAAGCAGCAGGACGACACGTCTGATGTTTCCACCAAGTGCCTTCCTTGCCACGAGGGCTGTCTCTACTGCAGAGACAACACGCCCTGCCTCGCCCAGGGAGGACAGCGGGCTGCGGCTCGCTGTGGCCTCTTTCCAGGGTTTTGTGCATGGTGCTGGACTTGGCCACTATGGTGGCAGTTCTACCACCTCAGAAGAAATAAGGTAAGGCGATAAAGCCCCTTGCTCAGGAGTAAGGGGGTGACGGGATCACAGTCCCATTATTATTATACAGTAGTAAGGGGATTCATATGGCCCTATTCGTCACGGTTTACCTGACACATGAAACGTGACTGGGGAGGGAGATGTCAGTGCTGCCTGCAGGAGCAAAGGTCACCGCCTCTGTCCATGGTGCTGAGGACAGAGCACCATCAGACGGGGGCGTGGCAGTGCTGACGGCGAGACACAGCTGTAAGCGGCCGGGAGCAGGAAGAGAGAGAGGATACGGACGTGGCTGGAGAAAGAACTTTGTTAAAGCAATTGATCATTAAAAACTTTGTTAAAACTGCACACTTGGCTGTTGTGCCGTGTCAAAAATGGGACTGCCAGGAAGCGACTTCCACAGTGACCAATTGAGAGGTTGCACTATCTACTTTTGCCGCCAGATGGCTAAAGTGTTGAACATCTTAAAATGTGTTTGTGGCAATTGCAACTTTGACCATAACGTCAGTTGCTATGTAGAGTGACGCTTCCCATCATTTTCAGCAGACTTCATTGCAAAATTATTATTCCTCTCACGCGAGATCTGCCCAAGAATGGGACCACATGAATCCCTTCCCTACTGTATATTATTTGCATAATTGGCCGAGACGTACATGCATGTAATAGTAATATACCCAGCAGGCACAAGACATTGATACAACGTTGACATGTCCTTTAAAACTGACTTTGAAACAACGTTGCAAAATAGCTATGGCCTGGGAACGCCTCGGGATCCCCCGGGAGGAGCTGGACGAAGTGGCTGGGGAGAGGGAAGTCTGGGCTTCCCTGCTTAGGCTGCTGCCCCCGCGACCCGACCCCGGATAAGCAGAAAAAGATGGATGGATGGATGGATGGATGGACCACTACATTCAGTTGTAACGACAAGCTACATTTACGGACAGTCCCATTATAATGTGTTAACGAGCGAGGGGGAGCGCCAAATCTATTCGTGGCGGCCCAAATAAATGAACGAATAGATATACCCCTAAATGAGTTATGATATTACTGATATACGCAATATTGCGATATTATAGGATGTCTCGCAGCTAGACTGCACCTGAAAACACACCTGTCTTTCTTCTACAGAGCATCCGCACATCTGGATTCATTCTGCTGGAGGCAATGTTGTTTGGGGCTTTACTGCTGTACTTCCCTGTAAGTAGACACCTTTCCTACTGTCTCAGTCACTTTGCAGCTTGCACGCATTTTGCCTTATATTTTTTATTTTTTATTTTTCCTGAACCATTTATTTTGGTCACAAAAATCACACGTAATGTTAGTGGTTCTCGTAAAAGAATGTACAAAACCCAAAACCGGTGAAGTTGGCACGTTGAGTGAATGGTAAATAAAAACAGAATACAATGATTTGCAAATCCTTTTCAACTTATATTCAATTGAATAGACTGCGAAGACAAGATACTGAACGTTCGAACTGGTAAACATTGTTATTTTTTGTAAATAATAGCTCATTTGGAGTTTGATACCTGTAGCATGTTTCAAAAAAGCTGGCACAAGTGGCATAAAAGACTGAGAAAGTGAGAAATGCTCAAAGCTATAAAATGGGACCCATAACCTCCCTGCTTGGCACTCAGCAACAAAGGGTTGGAGTTGGGGGTTAAATCACCAAAATGATTCCCAGGCGCGGCGCCGCTGCTGCCCACTGCTCCCTAAGGGGATGGGACAAATGCAGAGGACAAATTTCACCACATCTAGTGTGTGTGTGACAATCATTGGTACTTTAATCTTTAATCTTAATCTTACACACTTATTTGGAACATCCCGCAGGTGAACAGTCTAATTGGGAACAGGTGGGTGCCATGATTGGGTATAAAAGCAGCTTCCATGAAATGCTGAGTCAAGGATGGGGCGAGGGTCACCACTTTGCGTTGAACAGTTTAAGAACAACATTTCTCAACCAGCTATTGCAAGGAATTTAGGGATTTCACCGTCTACGGTCCGTAACATCATCAAAAGGTTCGGAGAATCTGGAGAAATCACTGCACGTTAGTGGCAACGCCGTGACCTTCGATCCCTCAGGCGGTACTGCATCAAAAAGCGACATCAGCGTGTAAAGGATATCACCACATGGGCTCAGGAACACTTCAGAAAACCATTGTCAGTAACTACAGTTGGTCGCTACATCTGTAAGTGCAAGTTAAAACTAGGGATGATGTTTGATAAGAAATTATCGAGTTCGAGCCTATTATCGAATCCTCTTATCGAACCGATTCCTTATCGATTCTAGATAGGTTGTTGTATATGGAAAAAAACACACAATATTTGGTTTAACAAAAGCTCACTTTTATTATATAATAAAACAATTTAATCTAATAAATAAATAAATATTGACTGTTACCCCCCTAAAAAAATAAAATAAAAAAAATAAATATTGACTGTTGTTACCCAAAGTATATTAAGTGGGATTTTTCAGAAAAACAAATATATACAGTAACACAAAAACAACCTGTCTCTGTGATCACTATAAGTGTATAAATAATAATATAGTGTTAAATAAAATCAGTCCCTTGGGCACAAAACTGAAAATAATACAGCTCTCCAAAAAGTGCACTTCTGCTGCTATTTGACATAACTGTTTGTTATGATGCTTTGACATTTTTGCACTTTATTTTATTTATTTATTGAAAAAAAATTATATGAAGAGAAAAGTTATTTGCAAATATGGTTACAATGCTAAAAAATGAAAAGTTAAAGCTAAAAAAAAAAAGAAATACACTTTATTGAGTTAACATTATTTCTTTATAGGGGGAAAGATGTTATGAGCGAGGGAATATTACAACAACTACACTACCCAGCATGCAACGGGAGTGACGAGCATGCGCGGTAGCCCCGAAAAGTGTTGTTGCATATCGTCACCCGGCAGCTAAGAATGAGGTTAAGAGCACGCTGTGAAAGTAAACATCAAGAACTCAGCCAACACGCCTCGTCTGCATTATTTATAATTAGACAGACAACACATTTACAGTGTGATTTTGTTTTGTTTACAAGGAAAGAAAAACAAAAGTTAAAAAAGGGAGATGTCATATATGTATGTGCTGCGGTTGCTTAAGGAACATTGCGACAGCTGCCGTAAAGGAGGTGCGTTGCTAGCCTGGTTGCTATGTTTCCGGTTGGTCGTAAATGTGTTTGTACCCTGCTCAAATCTCTCAGTAAAGTTAGGATTATACTTTTTGTTTTGAACTTTATTACACCTTGGAGCGCTTTTTCCCCGTCCATTTTTTTCCTGCTTTCGCTATCTGCGCCTAATGACTGAGCTACGCGACGCCATTTCTTGTGATGTCACACGGAGCATTTCTGGTCGGGACGGGATTCGTTCCGAGGGATTCGAATAAAGAACCAACTCTTTTTCTTTACTACAGTGGTCTCGATAACGGGTACCGGTTCTCAAAAAGGGATTCGAGTCCGAGGACTCGGTTCTTTTCTTATCGAACAACCGGGAAAACCGGTTTCGAGTATCATCCCTAGTTAAAACTCTACTATGCAAAGCAAAAGCCATTTATCAACAACACCCAGAAATAATTCCACCTGAAAAGCTTCAAAAATGTGTCTCCTCAGTTCTCAAACGTTTACTGAGTGTTGTTAAAAGGAAAGGCCATGTAACACAGTGGTAAAAATGCCCCTGTGCCAATTTTTTTTGCAATGAATTGCTGCCATTAAATTCTAGGTTAATGATTATTTGCAAAAAAAATTTAGTTTCTCAGTTGGACTATTAAATATCTTGTCTTTGCAGTCTATTCAATTGAATATAAGTTGAAAAGGATTTGCAAATCATTGTATTCTGTTTTTGGAGGTGGGAGGAAGCCGGAGTACCCGGAGGAACAAGGAAATTTCACGACTGGATTTGTTGCACAGGTGGCATCCTATGACAGTTCCACGCTGGAAATCACTGAGAGCGGCCCATTCTTTCACACATGTTTGTAGAAACAGTCTCCATGCCTAAGGGCTTGATTTTATACACCTGTGGCCGGGCCAAGTGATTAGGACACCTGATTATGATCATTTGGATGGGTGGCCAAATATTTTGACAATATAGTGTACTTTGCGTATTGTTAATACAATTGGATATGGTTTAATGGAAACAACAAAACACAAATAAGCATATAAAGTCAACTTGTTTCGCACACACCTTCCTCAGCAGCCTGCCTTTAGGCTGGAAGCAGGTGGACGGGCTTAGGCGTTATCAGAGAGATCAGCGCGAGGCGAACGGGGGATTCGCACGTTTGCTATTTTTGCTCAAAAGAGAGAGCCTGAGAGGTAAATAGTCGCGCTGCTCCTGTGTCGTCTTGTGAAAGACACTTAGCACCTGGCATTTCTGTCGCTGCAGAAGTTTGCCTTCACGTGCCAGGATGTTCAAAAAGGACGTCTTCATTCAGCCTCCCCAGTCGCACCAAAAATAGCCGCCCTCAAATATCTATGAGCACACCCGGGAGGGTGTCTCCCACTCCTTTTTGCTACCTTTTTAAGTGTGCCTCTACCTCTCCCCGCAGGTTCTGCTTTCATGCTCCCCTCTTCATCTCTTCTTCTTGTGCGCCGTGCAGTTGCACGGGCGGCAGATACGGCGTTTCCGTTCTTTTGCCGCCATCCGCCGAGCGCGGTTGCAGCTGCTCCGTCCCGGCGCTCGATGCATTTTTAAACAGTCCATCAAGTTCTGGCAACCGCTTGTTTTAAAAATACTGTACATCTGCTGATTAATTGATGGCGCTGGCTCAGGGGGAGGGGGCGGCATGGAAACCAGGGAGGGCCGCCGTAAAAATGTGACTTGAGGTGACACTTCATATTTTTTTTCAAACAGGCCGTGTTTGAGAGACCTTCCATCTTCATCATGTCCGATTAACCCGCGTGGATTTGCGTGGCCGCGTTCGTGTACGTGGGCGGGAGAAACGGCGTGGCCTACTTTCGCCTCCTATTTGCAAAAGTGATTCATTGTTGGAGTGTGGAGGGGAAGGTCTGGAGGAGTGGATGGCAGAAAAGAGATGAGAGGCATCAAGACGCAGTACATAATGGAACAGTACACACGCAGGAAAATGTTCAGTTGAATACAAATATCATGAGACCAAAAAACATTAAGGTTTGGCAGCGCTGTCGTGGCTGCTGGTTGCAGGAGCTATGTGCTCTTTAAGGCCTACTGAAATGAATTTTTTTTATTTAAACGGGGATAGCAGATCCATTCTATATGTCATACTTGATCATTTCGCGATATTGCCTTATTTTTGCTGAAAGGATTTAGTACAGAACATTGACGATAAAGTTCGCAACTTTTGGTCGCTGATAAAAAAAGCCTTGCCTGTACCGGAAGTAGCGTGACGTCACAGGAGGAAGGACTTCTCACAATTCCCCATTGTTTACAATGGAGCGAGAGCGATTCGGACTGAGAAAGCGACGATTACCCCATTAATTTGAGCGAGGATGAAAGATTCGTGGATGAGGACCGTTAGAGTGAAGGACTAGAATGCAGTGCAAGACATATCTTTTTTTCGCTCTGACCGTAACTTAGGTACAAGCTGGCTCATTGGATTCCACACTCTCTCCTTTTTCTATTGTGGATCACAGATTTGTATTTTAAACCACCTCGGATACTATATCCTCTTGAAAATGAGAGTCGAGAACGCGAAATGGACATTCACAGTGACTTTTATCCCCACGACAATACATCGGTGAAGCACTTTAGCTACGGAGCTAGCGTGATAGCATCGTGCTTAACTGCATATAGAAACAAAGGAAATAAACCCCTGACTGGACTTATAGACAGAAAATCAACAATACTATTAAACCATGGACCTGTAAATACACCGTTAATGCTTTCCAGGCTGGCGAAGGTTAGCAATGCTGTTGCTAACGACGCCATTGATGTAACCTAGCAACCGGACCTCACAGAGCTATGCTAAAAACATTAGCTCTCCACCTACGCCAGCCAGCCCTCATCTGCTCATCAACACCCGTGCTCACCTGCTCACCTGCGTTCCAGCGATCGACGGTGCGACGAAGGACTTCACCCGATTACAGATGCGGTTGGCGGCCCGGAGACGAAGGAAGTTAAGGTGAGTTCAGCGGCTAGCGCGTCTGCTATCCATCTCTGTTCTCCTGGTTGTGTTGCTGTAGGCCGCCGCTAATACACCGATCCCACCTACAGCTTTCTTATTTGCAGTCTCCATTGTTCATTAAACAAATTGCAAAAGATTCACCAACACAGATGTCCAGAATACTGTGGAATTTTGAGATGAAAACAGAGTTTTTTGTATAGGATTCAATGGGTCCGTATACTTCCGTGCCAACCCTTGACGTCACGCGCATACGTCAGCATAAAAAAACATTTTTAACCGGAAGTGTGGCGGGAAATTTAAAATTGCACTTTATAAGTTAACCCGGCCGTATTGGCATGTGTTGCAATGTTAAGATTTCATCATTGATATATAAACTATCAGACTGCGTGGTCGGTAGTAGTGGCTTTCAGTAGGCCTTTAAAATGTAATATCGGAACTTATCGGTATCGGTTTCAAAAAGTAAAATTCATGACTTTTTAAAACGGCGCTATACGGAGTGGTTCACGGACATAGAGAGAAGTACAGAGCGCCAATAAACCTTAAAGGCACTGCCTTTGCGTGCCGGCCCAATCACATAATATCTACGGCTTTTCACACACACACACACACACACACACACACACACACACACACACACACACACACACACACACACACACACACACACACACACACACACACACACACACACACACACACACACACACACACACACACACACACACACACACACACACACAAGTGAATGCAAGGCATACTTGGTCAACAGCCATACAGGTCACACTGAGGGTGTCCGTATAAACAACTTTAACACTGTTACAAATATGCGCCACACTGTGAACCCACACCAAACAAGAATGACAAACACATTTCGGGAGAACACAACATAAACACAACAGAACAAATACCCAGAACCCCTTGCAGCACTAACTCTTCCGGGACGCTACAATATACACCCCCCGCTACCCCCTACCCTCCCCACCTCAACCCCGCCCCCCCAACCCATACCTCCTCATGCTCTCTCAGGGAGAGCATGTCCCAAATTCCAAGCTGCTGTTTTGAGGCATGTTAAAAAAAATAATGCACTTTGTGACTTCAATAATAAATATGGCAGTGCCATGTTGGCATTTTTTTCCATAACTTGAGTTTATTTATTTTGGAAAACCTTGTTACATTGTTTAATGCATCCAGCGGGGCATCACAACAAAATTAGGCATAATAATGTGTTAATTCCACGACTGTATATATCTGTATCGGTTGATATCGGAATTGGTAATTAAGAGTTGGACAATATCGGAATATCGGCAAAAAAGCCATTATCGGACATCCCTAGTGTTTTTTCAACCTTTTTTGAGGCGAGGCACATTTTTTTAATTGAAAAAATGCGGAGGCACACCAACAGCAGAAAACATTAAAACATTAAACTCAGCAGACAGTAAAAAGTTGTTCTGGCAATTGTTGGATATGAATTCAAACCATAACTAAGCATGCATCACTATAGCTCTTGTCTCAAAGTAGGTGTACTGTCACCACCTGTCACATCACCCCCTGACTTATTTAGAGTTTGTTGGTGTTTTCCTGTGTGTAGTGTTTTAGTTCTTATCTTGTGCTCCTATTTTGGTGGCTTTTCCTGTTTTGTTGGTATTTTCCTGTAGCAGTTTCATGTCTTCCCTGAGCACTGCTCCCCGCACCTGCTTTGTTTTAGCAATCAAGACTATTTCAGTTGTTTTTATCCTTCTTTGTGTAGAAATTGTTGATTGTCATGTCATGTTCGGATGTACTTTGTGGACGCCTTCTCTGCTCCACAGTAAGTCTTTGCTGTCGTCCAGCATTCTGTTTTTGTTTACTTTTTAGCCAGTTCAGTTTTAGTTTCGTTCTGCGTAGCCTTCCCTGAGCTTCAATGTCTTTTCTTAGCGGCACTCGCCTCCTGTTTATTTTTGGTTTAAGCGTTAGATACCTTTTGACCTGCACATTGTGACCACGACAAAGCAATTAGCTACCTGCTGCCATCTACTGATATGGAAGAGTATTACACGGTTACTCAGCCGAGCTCCAGACAGCACAAACACTTAACGGCACATTATTTGCGTATTATAATTACTGGTTTGCAAAAAATATTTTAACCCAAATAGGTGACATTTGAAAAACACTTATAGTGTGTAGCACTGCAGAGGCTGTCGAGGTGTATGTGGCTGTGAATCGTCCGCAATGACTTGTCCAGGGTGTACCCCGCCTTCCGCCCGAGTACAGCTGGGATAAGCTCCAGGTCCCCCTGCTACTTCAAAAGGGACAAGCGGTAGAAAATGGATGTATGGGTTGTCTATGCATGGTGCAATCGTATTTACGCAATATTTTAAAAGTACCACTGATAGTCACACACACACTAGGTGTGGTGAAATGACCCTCTGCATTTGACCCATCCCCTTGTTCCACCCACTGGGAGGTGAGGGGAGCAGTGAGCAGCAGCGGTGGCCGCGCTCGGGAATCATTTTCAAACCCCGGCCGAGTCATACCAAAGACTATAAAAATGGGACCATTACCTCCCTGCTTGGCACTCAGCGCCAAGGGTTGGAATTGGGGGTTAAATCACCTAAAAATTATTCCCGGGCGCGGCCACCGCTGCTGCTCACTACTCCCCTCGCCTCCCAGGGGGTGAACAAGGGGATGAGTCAAATGCAGAGGGTAATTTCACCACACCTAGTGTGTGTGTGACTATCAGTGGTACTTTAACTTTGTTTTTTGCAATATTTATATGCATTTTAATTGTGTTTTATATATTGTATGTTCTGTACTTATCGTGATTTTTATTATTAATATTTTCAATATTTTATGTTTCCGTTTTTTTGCACTATTTATATGCATTTTAACTGTGTTTTTATATTGTATGTCATGTACTTATTGTGATTTTTATTATTATTATTATTTTTAATCTTTTCCTTTTCTGTTTTAACTCGTACAGCACTTTGGGGCAGTCGTCGTCTGTTTTAAAAATTGACCATTACCTAGTCAAATGAGTATTGAAGTCCTAAACTTGACCCCGGGTTGCAGAGACGGCAGGGCAGGCCTAACACAGATACAAATGTATTTACTGGGAACAAGTGCAGGTAGGAGAAGTTATGCAGCTAGGAAGTGCACAAAAGAGTCTACACTTGTTGAGGTAGCTGGCAAAAAATAATCCAACCCTGTCTAAAGGAACAAAACCCAAACTGTCATGGAGGATCATACCAAGGTATTTACAGGCGTGACATACAGTATATAGGAACAACACAGTGGTATATGGTAGGAGATGACAGCAAGAGGTG
>NC_084744.1:55219744-55222244 GCF_033978785.1 Entelurus aequoreus | reverse complement strand
AATCTTTTTTATTCCAATGACTAATTAAATTTCATTCAGGACAGTGCAGACCTCTGCCCAAATCTAATTAACAGCACCGAATTAGACAGATTTATAGGAATGAACAGTTCCTCATGCATATGATATCCGTTTTTCAGCTGCGGTCCGTTTTTCATACATGAAATTCTTGTGTTTTAATCAATGTTAGTACCGGTCGATCGCTAAAAAGACAACAAGTACAGACAGAAAATAATCTGCCGAATTTTCCGCACTATAAGGCGCACCTAAAAACCTCCAATTTCCTCAAAAGCTGACAGTGCGCCTTATAATCCGGTGCGCCTTATATATGGACCAATATTGAGCCACAACAGGTCTCGCAACTACGGTAAGCAGCCGCCAACTTCCTTTTCCCCCGTAGAAGAAGAAGCGCTTCTTCTTCTACGGGGGAAAATGAAGTTGGCGGCTGATTACCATAGTTGCGAGACCTAAACTTTATGTAAAGACCCCAAAATGGCTCCTATTAAGAGACACGCTTACGACGCAGAGTTTGAACTCAAGGCGATCAGTCACGCAGTAGAACACGGGAATAGAGCAGCAGCGAGAGAATTTAACATTACAGTGTTTCCCATAAAATGCCAAGATACCTGTGGCTATGGGCGGGGTCACCATGACATCGAGTAATTTGCATAATTTACTACAATATGATTTTCTCTAAAAAGGCTCAAAAAATGTATACTTACTAATTAATAATAACATTTTTGTTTTAAACGTCCATCCATCCATCCATTTTACAATATAATTACAACACTTTATGTACATATTTATATACAGATTTGAACAATAAGTTATTCACTGAAATATATTTGTTAATTGTGGTTCTTACAAAAAATATATCTTATAAAATATAAAAGCTAAAATGTCTCTTAAAGGCCTACTGAAAGCCACTACTAGCGACCACGCAGTCTGATAGTTTATATATCAATGATGAAATCTTAACATTGAAACACATGCCAATACGGCCGGGTTAACTTATAAAGTGCAATTTTTAAATTCCCGCCACACTTCCGGTTGAAAAACTCCTTTGGATATGATTTATGCGCGTGACGTCAGAAAATCTACGGAAGTGGTTGTACCCCATCGACCCGATACAAAAACCTCTTGTTTTCTTCGACAAAATTCCACAGTATTCTGGACATCTGTGTTGGTGAATCTAACCAAACCCACGGATGAAGTCCTTCGTCGCGCCGTCGATCGCTGGAACGCAGGTGAGCACGGCTGTTGATGGGAAGATGAGGGCTGGCTGGCGTAGGTGGAGCGCTAATGTTTTTATCATAGTTCTGTGAGGTCCGGTTGCTAAGTTGCTAAATTAGCCTTAGCGTCGTTAGCAACAGCATTGTTAAGCCTTACCAGGCTGAGAATTTTTAACCGTGTAGTTACATGTACATGGTTTAATAGTATTGTTGATCTTCTGTCTATCCTTCCAGTCAGGGGTTTATTTCTTTTGTTTCTATCTTCATTTGAGAACGATGCTATCACGTTAGCTCAGTAGCTAAGTGTGTCACCGATGTATTGTCGTGGATATAAAAGTCACTTTAAATGTCCATTTCGCGTGCTCGACTCTCATTTTCAAGAGGATATAGTATCTGAGGTGGTTTAAAATACAAATCCGTGATCCACAATAGAAAAAGGAGAGAGTGTGGAATCCAATGAGCCAGCTTGTACCTAAGTTACGGTCAGAGCGAAAAAAGATAAGTCCATCACTGCCTCTCTAGTCCTTCACTGTAACGTTCCTCATCTACGAATCTTTCATCCTCGCTCAAATTAATGGGGTAATCGTTGCTTTGTCGCTCCGAATCTCTCGCTCCATTGTAAACAACGGGGAATTGTGAGGAATACTAGCTCCTGGGACGTCACGCTACTTCCGGTACAGGCAAGGCTTTTTTTATAAGCGAGCAAAAGTTGCGAACTTTATCGTCGATTTTCTCTACTAAATCCTTTCAGCAAAAATATGGCAATATCGCGAAATGATCAAGTATGACACATAGAATGGATCTGCTATTCCCGTTTAAATAAAATAAAAAATCATTTCAGTAGGCCTTTAAAGCTCTGCCCCTTTAATTAGTGCATACTAAATAATTTAACTTTAGCCTACTACTACAACCATATTATTTACCAGCAACATAAAGTGAAACAGAGGCAGAGGTGTCCTGCCACAGTCAGTAACAAATAAACAGAAAACAGTAGTGGTCAAATACAAATAAGGCAACAAGAGAAATATCCTACACTCCTCTTTTGTAAAGTAAATCTGAACAGCCTATATGGGCATCTACATCAACTATATGATTTGCCTGAGAAGCTAGACAGGACAAAAAAAATAAAAAAAATAAAAATATATGTTTATATATTTTTATTTGTGGCGGACGTAATTCTTTCGTGGCGGGCCGCCACAAATAAATGAATGTGTGGGAAACACTGCATTAACGAATCAATGGTGCGGAAGTGGAGGAAGCAACATGATGAC
>NC_084744.1:55199744-55209744 GCF_033978785.1 Entelurus aequoreus | reverse complement strand
AATAACATAAAATAACGCAGTAACGCATCATGTAGTAACAGTAACTGAGTTACTGAATATAAACAAATAACGCGTTAGACTACTAGTTACTGCTTCATTTGGACGATTTGCCATTTTTTAGGTGTTTTTTTTGTAAACCTTCAACCATTTAGGGCAGGAGGAAACCAAACTACTGTCCAGTCGTACAAGCTTAACCATTGGACATTCAATTTCAATTATCTACAAAGCACTTAAAAGTATATTTCTTCTATTAAACTCATCAATAAATGTAACTTCTAAACCAGGGGTGTCAAACTCATGTTAGACCGGGGGCCACATGGAGAAAAATCTACTCCCGAGTGGTAAAATCGCGGCACGATGACTTAAAAATAAAGACAACTTCAGATTGTTGTCTTTGTTTAGAAATAGAACAAGCTGTCAGGTTCAAACACCGAACCATCTATTAAACAGGACAAGAAGCAAGGAATCAAACAGAGGCAGGATTCAGTTTAGCTCATGAGGAGAGCGCGTGGAACTGCACCCTCGTGCACGCTCTGAGGAAAAAGTTCCCGTGCTTCCCCATTTATTTGGGCATTCCCTGATCACACATAGCTGCAGCTGCTTCTAAGGGGAGGGGGTCACATTATGCAGCAGCCTAGCGCTGGTTCAGAAACAGTTAAAACAAAATGTGCTTGGAGCGGTGTCGGGTTTGCCCCTTCTCTGCACATCCGCTTTATCTTCCTGATAAGAAAAACAGACACTTCTAGGGCGAGGCGCATTCCAGACACACAGTGGAGATTTACAAGCTGTCCGCCTTTGCATGATAAAACAAGGACAGCTTTGTGAGCACGAGTGAATAGTAACCATAACCGCCTGGACTGCGAGCAAACAAGTTGCGTGATAACTTATATACAATTATTCTGACACAATCACATTCTGAAAATGTACAAATCATAATGTTGTTGGGTTTTTTTTTTACACTTACATGTTGCGGTTAATAGTATTCTATCTTTATTTGTCCTTATTTATACTTTCTGGATAAATGATGTGATAATGTTCATCAGTCAACTCATTGGTGTTAATTTTCAATCTAACAAGATAAAAAAAATAAGGTAACACTTTAGTATGGGGAACTATTAATTAGTTGCTTATTAACATGCAAATTAGTAACACATTGGCTGTTAATTAGTCATTATTAAGTACTTATTAATGCATTTTTCTGCATGGCCTTATTATACAACCAGTAAGCCATTAATTAAGAGTCTTCCCTAACCCTAACCCAGGGGTGTCCAAACTTTTTCCACTGAGGGCCGCACACATGCGGGGGCCATTTTGATATTTTTCATTTTCAAACCATAACAAAATATATGGATTTTTTTTTTTTAACCTTTATGGCTCCATAAAGGGTCTCCGTCATTAAAACGTTAAAAATAAGTCAAATTATTATTATTATTTTTTTATTTAACGCTTACAGTAAATCTCTATATCAACTTCAGGTTGATAAAAAGTAAAAAAAAAAAAAGGTTTTATGGCTTTTCTGTCATAGACAACTTTGTTTTTTTTTTTAGCAAAACTGGAAATATGCAGTATTTAGTAATTAGAGCTCTAAAAGATCAATAATGCAGGACACCATTGATTTTAATTCTTTAATATTTTTGAGTAATTACAGTGAAAATATTAATAAAATCCCACTAAATATATTTGGCATCCAAAAGGCCCCCAACTCATAAAGTGATACATTTTTATTATTTATTTTTTTTACTTTCAACACTTAAGTTACGAGATCAGCTTCAGATGTATCTGTCGATTTTATGTTCAAACTATTATTTTGTTTGTTTTTATGCTCTTTTGTCAAAGAAAACTTTGATGTTTTTATATGGCAACCACACAATATATGCAATATTTTTTCCACATAAAACATTTTAAAGGGACATTTTTTGAAGTAATTGGAGCCTTGAATAGGTCAATAATTCATTAGAACATAGATTTTTTGTCTTTTTTTTTTTTTGGAGCAATGGCAAAAAAAAAAAAGAAAAAGAAAGAAAGACAAAAGACAAAAAAAAAACAGCCTGCATGGCAGCTTTTGTGTCAACATTGCAACTTTTTCTCGTTAGATTTCACCTCATTCCACTTTTTTAAATTTTAAATTTTGCAATGCTATCAATTTTGCAATTTTTGCAGAATGTGTGGCGGGCCGGTAAACAATTAGTTGCGGGCCGCACTTTGGACACCCCTGCCCTAACCCTATGTTAATAAGCAACTAATTAATGGTTCATATATTCCCCATATTAAAGTGTTACCATAAATAATATCAAAATCAAAGGCTTTAAAGGCTACATTAATGACTTCCTATTAGTCACATCTTGCAAAAAAATTTTTATCATCTCTAAAATCCCCCCCAAAAAAGACTTCATAATGATTGTGAATGATATGCAAAATTCCCCCAAAAATAAAGTTCCCCTTTAAAATTGGATATCTCTCTGGTCTGGCGCCCCGAGTTGCGTGGTTAGCTTTTGTTTGTTCTGCGAACTTGCAGCATTTCTCTCATGCAGTTGTTTTGTAGGTTTTTTTTGGCTTTTGAATAGGGATGTCCGATAATGGCTTTTTGCCGATATCCGATATTCCGATATTGTCCAACTCTTTAATTACCGATACCGATATCAACCGATACCGATATCAACCGATATATGCAGTCGTGGAATTACCACATTATTATGCCTAATTTGGACAACCATGTATGGTGAAGATAAGGTACTTTTAAAAAATAAAAAAAAAATAAGATAACTAAATTTAAAAAAAAATCTTGAATAAAAAAGAAAGTAAAACAATATAAAAACAGTTACATAGAAACTAGTAATTAATGAAAATGAGTAAAATTAACTGTTAAAGGTTAGTACTATTAGTGGACCAGCAGCACGCACAATCATGTGTGCTTACGGACTGTATCCCTTGCAGACTGTATTGATATATATTTATATATAATGTAGGAACCAGAATATTGATAACAGAAAGAAATGGGGGGAGGGAGGTTTTTTGGGTTGGTGCACTAATTGTAAGTGTATCTTGTGTTTTTTATGTTGATTTAATTAAAAAAAATAAAATTAAAAAAAACAAAAAAAAAACGAAACAGATAATAAAAAAACCGATACCGATCATTTCCGATATTACATTTTAACGCATTTATCGGACATCCCAACTTTTGAAGCATTTTTTAAACGTTTTTTTGGTGTTTTTGTGTATAATCCTCATTTGTTATCTTTGTAACGGCAGACTTTTTTTTTATTTAATAGGAGCGTATTTGGGTCTCATCAGATTGTATGGGTTATGACCATTCCAATATACACCATATTGCCAAAAGTATTTGGCCACCTGCCTTGACTCACATATGAACTTGAAGTGCCATCCCATTCCTAACCCATAGGGTTCAATATGACGTCGGTCCACACTTTTGCAGCTATTACAGCTTCAACTCTTCTTTGAGCGAGCCGGAGACAGACACCGAACAATTGATGAAAAGCAAGAGACTTTATCACGAAAAAACCCCCAGTTTTGTAACTCTGAACCGGGCTGTAATGTCAGTGCTTGGTGGTCCAAGTAACCCTCTGGAGGACGACCTCCACATGCATATACACTATATTGCCAAAAATATTTGTCCACCTGCCTTGACTCACATATGAACTTGAAGTGCCATCCCATTCCTAACCCATAGGGTTCAATATGACGTCGGTCCGCCTTTTTGCAGCTATTACAGCTTCAACTCTTCTGGGAAGGCTGTCCACAAGGTCGCCGAGTGTGTTTATAGGAATTTTCCGCCATTCTTCCAAAAGCGCATTGGTGAGGTCACACACTGAAGGCCTGGCTCTCAGTCATCCCAAAGGTGTTCTATCGGGTTCAGGTCAGGACTCTGTGCAGGCCAGTCAAGTCCTATGGCATCCATGTCTTTATGGACCTTGCTTTGTGCACTGGTGCACAGTCACGTTGGAAGAGGAAGGGGCCCGCTCCAAACTGTTCCCACAAGGTTGGGAGCATGGAATTGTCCAAAAATGTTTTGGTATCCTGGAGCATTCAAAGTTCCTTTCACTGGAACTAAGGGGCCAAAAACAACCCCACACCATAATTCCTCCTCCACCAAATTTCACACTCGGCACAATGCAGTCCGAAATGTACCGTTGTCCTGGCAACCTCCAAACCCAGACCGGTCCATCAGATTGCCAGATGGAAAAGCGTGATTCATCACTCCAGAGAAAGCGTCTCCACGCATGGCTTAGATCAGGGGTCACCAACCTTTTTGAAACCAAGGGCTACTTCTTGGGTACTGATTAATGCGAAGGGCTACCAGTTAGATACACACTTAAATAAATTGCCAGAAGTAGCCAATTTGCTCAATTTACCTTTAACTCTGTTATTATTAATAATTAATGATATTTATCTTTGTGGAAACACTGATCATCTTAATGATTTCTCACAATAAATATATATAGAAACAGATAAATATCAATATGCAACACTTTATTTTTATATTTTCTCTAAGTGCACATTTTTCAAATTGAACATTTTCAAATGATCACTTCTAAGACAGTCTTGTGAAATCACAATATCCCATTTTAACTAGCTAGCCACTAACATTTTTTATCAAATCATGAATTACTTTGCACCATGTTTGTACAAATAATAACTCATGTAAAATACAAAAGTAAACTCTCAAATTTTTAAATCATGTCACACTTTGAACTGGACACCAAATCTGTTATCTGTTTCTTTGTCAGTTAGTGGGAAGCCTGGCATTGCATGCTGTTAACTAGTGTGTTGTACTCTGGTGTGTAACTTGACACTGCAACTCTGAGTGAGTCTTGCAGATGTGCATCAGTGAGGCGTGTTCTGTGTTTGTTCTTGATGAAGTTCATGTCAGAAAAGGCTGATTCACAAAGATAAGATTGTTCCTCATTGTTTGCGGAACCTTCTTAATCTTTTGGACATATTTTCACAGCAATCTGGCCTTAAGCTTAATTATGATAAATGTAAAATGTTAAGGATCGGAAATCTAAAGGGAACGTCCTTTCGAATGGAACGCAAAGTGCCTGTTTTGTGGACAGATGGACCAGTTAACATACTTGGTGTTGTTGTCCCAGAAAATCTGGAAGATCTAGGCTCAGTAAATTATGATAATCGACTAAGAAAGCTGGACAAAATTATGCAATTATGGAAAGCGAAATCCCTAACCTTGTATGGTAAAATGTCTATTGCCAACTCGTTAATTATTCCTCAATTTATTTATTTGTTTTTGTCATTACCAGCTCCATCACAAAACGTGTTTAAGATTTATGAGCGGAGGGTCTTCGATTTTGTCTGGAACGGCAAACCAGAAAAGATTAAAAGAAAGGTTTTGTACAAAGAGTATGAATATGGGGGCCTGAAACTTCTCAACCTTGAAGCTATGTGTCTGTCTTTAAAAGCATCAATTGTTCCAAAGATGTATTTAAACATTGAGTGGTACACAAATGTCCTGTTGGACAAAAAACATGTACTGTATCAAAAGAAATTGTATCCTTTTTTACAAGTGATCCCCTCCCAGAGAGTCTGCTGGGAAACATGGCGGGGTTTATAAAGGAAACAATCCACTCATAGTGGTGTTTTCAATTTTATGTGCCAGAAAAAAGAGACGATATTTTGCAGCAGTTAATATGGATGAACTCTAATATTGTAATAGATGGAAAGCCTTTCTTTTGGAAAAATATGTTTGAAAGAGGAATCATTTTTGTCAATGATATTATCAATGAGAATGGTAAAATTATGAAGTATGATGAATTTAGAGCTATGTATGGTGATGCTTGCTCAAGCTTTTCATTTTATCAACTAACTGGAGTAATTGGGAAAAGATGGAAACAAATAATTAATTATGGAACTACTAAATTATTAGTTTGTAAACCTCTAATAAGAAATTCTAGTTGGCAAAAAGGAACTAAAATAAATAGAAAAATATATAATTTTTATTTAATAAAGAAATCTTTGAAGGCTGCCTCATACAACACAAATGGAAAATGGGAGGACTTTTTTGACTGCCCGTTGCCATGGGATGCCATATTCAAACTAATCTATAAAACCACTATCGATGTGCAAAATCGTTATTTTCAAATTAAAATTATTTATAACTTCTTACCCACAGGGAAAATGTTAAAATTATGGAATATGACAGAGTCAGATGATTGCAGATTTTGTTGTCAGGAGCCTGAATCCACCCTGCTTTTGTTTTGGTATTGTCATATTGTGTCTTTGTTTTGGGTGGAAGTTGAAAAAATGTGTTTAAGGATTGGTTTGTTTATGAAGCTTAATGTGGTTTCTGTTATTTTAGGAGAGTTCATTGACAATCATGATTTAGTCAATTTAATTATAGTACTCTGTAAAATGTTTATTTTTAAGGCCAAAAACAGATATTCACTTAGTATTACTTTCTCTAAAACATTTATTCAGTATTTTCTAACTTTAGAAAGTTACATGGTTGAAAACGATAATGATGCCAAAAAACATTTTAAAAAAAGATGAGAAGTCCTCAAAGGCTTATTTTGAAAGTATAATTATGTTTATAGATTATATGATATCTGTTGTTGTGTTCCCTAATTTGAGTGACCTGGACATAATCTGGACTGTACATAAATGCTTATTTTGAAAATGTAATTTTGTTTATAAATTATATGCAATCTGTTGTGTTCCCTAATTTTTTTGTGTGTACATGAATGAAGGTGTGTGTTGCTGAGTCCGACTTGGACATTATCTGGACTGGACCTGGTTTAAAAAACCCTTTAAAAAAATCAAATTTCATTGACAACCTGGTCTGTTGAAGATAAGGCCCTTTTTTAAAAAATAAAATAAAATAAGATAAATAAATAAAAAACATTTTCTTGGATAAAAAAGAAAGTAAAAGAATATAAAAATAATTACATAAAAAATAGTAATTAATGAAAATGTTAGTGGACCAGCAGCCTATACAATCATGTGTGCTTCAGGGACTGTGTCCCTTGCAGATGTATTGTCTATGTTGTGGGAACCAGAATATTGGTAGCAGAAAGAAATAACCCCTTTTGTGTGAGTGGGTGTGGATGAGTGTGCATGGTGGAGGTTGTTTGGGTTGATGCACTGATTGAAAGTGTATCTTGTGTTTTTTCTGTGTAGATTTAATTTAAAAAAAAAAAAAAAAAAAATTTATTTTTTAAATTTTTTTATTTTTATTTTTAGAACAGGCCCGCGGGCGACTCATCTGGTCCTTACGGGCGACCTGGTGCCCGCGGGCACCGCGTTGGTGACCCCTGGCTTAGATGCAGCTGCTCGGCCATGAAAACCCATTCCATGACGCTCTCTGCGTACTGTATGTGGGCTAATTGGAAGGTCACATGAAGTTTGGAGCTCTGTAGCAGCAGAAAGTCTTTGCACTATGCACTTCGGCATCCGCTGAGCCCTCTCTGTCAGTTTATGTGGCCTACCACTTCCTGGCTGAGTTGCTGTTGTTCCCAAATGTTTTACTTTTCTTATAATAAAGTTGACTTTGGAGTATTTCGGAGCGAGGAAATTTCATGACTGGATTTTGTCGCACAGGTGGCATCCTGTGACAGTTCCACGCTGGAAATCACTGAGAGCGGCCCATTTTCTATATTCCCGAGGAACTGAATCAGGGAAATGGAGGCTTTCCTGTTCCTGTTCCGATGTCAAATGAAGCCGCCTCCTCGAGGGACTACAGTGGAACATCTTGTAGGCGGAGATGAAGAACGACGGAATCAATGGCGGGACCGGCGTTGAAACACAACAATCTCCGCATATTTGGCGCGTGCAGAGCAGGAAACGAGGGAGCCTGCCGGTTGCCGTGACAACCGGGGGGGGGGGGGGGGGGGGGGTTGGGCGGCACACGATGTGATGAGGCTCTATCCTTCAAACAGGAAGCACCCTGCTAGGATGCTTTCGGAAAAAAAAGAGAAAAAAACCCAGCGTGTCGTCCTGGGAGAGCACTCGACTGGCTCAAGAGCACTCGGAACCGAGAACCGTACACGTATTTACGGGGTTTATCGCGCATGAGACTAAGTAGCGTGTCATCTAATGATGCACACACCCGCTCTATTTATGAACATTAACAGACTGGAGCCACGGCAAATACTTTATGGACTCTAATAGGGATGTACGGTATACCGGTACTAGTATAGTACCGCGATACTAATGAATCATGGGGCGGCATAGCTCGGTTGGTAGAGTGGCCGTGCCAGCAACTTGAGGGTTCCAGGTTCGATTCCCGCCTTCACCATCCTACAAACCCCGTTTCCATACTATTTGGGAAATGGTGTTAGATGTAAATATAAACGGAATACAATGATTTGCAAATAATTTTCAACCCATATTCAGTTGAATGTGCTACAAAAACAACATATTTGATGTTCAAACTGATAAACTTTTTTTTTTTGTTGGCAAATAATCATTAACTTTAGAATTTGATGCCAGCAACACGTGACAAAGAAGTTGGGAAAGGTGGCAATAAATACTGATAAAGTTGAGGAATGCTCATCAAACACTTATTTGGAACATCCCACAGGTGAACGGGCTAATTGGGAACAGGTGGGTGCCATGATTGTGTATAAAAGTAGATTCCATGAAATGCTCAGTCATTCACAAACAGGGACGGGGCGAGGGTCACCACTTTGTCAATAAATGCGTGAGAAAAATGTTGAACAGTTTAAGAAAAACCTTTCTCAACCAGCTATTGCAAGGAATTTAGGGATTTCACCATCTACGCTCCGTAATATCATCAAAGGGTTCAGAGAATCTGGAGAAATCACTGCACGTAAGCAGCTAAGCCCGTGACCTTTGATCCCTCAGGCTGTACTGCATCAACAAGCGACATCAGTGTGTAAAGGATATCACCACATGGGCTCAGGAACACTTCAGAAACCCACTGTCAGTAACTACAGTTGGTCGCTACATCTGTAAGTGCAAGTTAAAACTCTCCTAACCATGGCGAAAACCGTTTATCAACAACACCCAGAAACGCCGTCGGCTTCGCCGGGCCTGAGCTCATCTAAGATGGACTGATACAAAGTGGAAAAGTGTTCTGTGGTCTGACGAGTCCACATTTCAAATTGTTTTTGGAAACTGTGGACGTGGTGTCCTCCGGACCAAAGAGGAAAAGAACCATCCGGATTGTTCTAGGCGCAAAGTGTAAAAGCCAGCATGTGTGATGGTATGGGGGTGTATTAGTGCCCAAGACATGGGTAACTTACACATCTGTGAAGGCGCCATTAATGCTGAAAGGTACATACAGGTTTTGGAGCAACATATGTTGCCATCCGAGCAACGTTACCATGGACGCCCCTGCTTATTTCAGCAAGACAATGCCAAGCCACGTGTTACATCAACGTGGCTTCATAGTAAAAGAGTGCGGGTACTAGACTGGCCTGCCTGTAGTCCAGACCTGTCTCCCATTGAAAATGTGTGGCGCATTATGAAGTCTAAAATACTGCAACGGAGACTTTGGACTGTTGAACAACTTAAGCTGTACATCAAGCAAGAATGGGAAAGAATTCCACTTGAGAAGCTTCAAAAATGTGTCTCCTCAGTTCCCAAACCTTTACTGAGTGTTGTTAAAAGGAAAGGCCATGTAACACAGTGGTGAACATGCCCTTTCCCAACTACTTTGGCACGTGTTGCAGCCATGAAATTCTAAAGTTAATTATTTGCACAAAAAAAAAAACGTTAATGAGTTTGAACATCAAATATGTTGTGTTTGTAGCACATTCAACTGAATATGGCTTGAAAAGGATTTGCAAATCATTGTATTCCGTTTATATTTACATCTAACACAATTTCCCAACTCATATGGAAACGGGGTTTGTAGTCACTGCCGTTGTGTCCTTGGGCAAGACACTCTACCCACCCGCTCCCAGTGCCACCCATACTGGTTTAAATGTAACTTATATATTGGGTTTCACTATGTAAAAGCGCTTTGAGTCACTAGAGAAAGGCGCTATATAAATATAAATTCACTTCA
>NC_084744.1:55177244-55187244 GCF_033978785.1 Entelurus aequoreus | reverse complement strand
AGCAGGGAGGGAAACGGGTCCCATTTTTATAGTCTTTGGTATGACTCGGCTGGGATTTGAACTCCAACCTACCGATCTATATTATGCAGTCAAAAAAATTTAAGTACAAATTTACTTTAGTCATAATTTTTGTGCTTAAGAAACGTCTCTATAACTTGAGCTCCAAAATTGTTCTGTTTGATATTGCCATTACTGCCACAAGTGTTGGAAAAGTGTATTACAACTGAGTACCGCTGAGGACCATTTGCCCCGACAGCTGGGAAACATAATTTTTTTTGGCAGCCCTCTAGTGGGCGCTCGCGGCCCAAAACTGATCTAAAAGTCCTCCAAAAAATATATTTTGCGAAAGGTAAACATGCTACGCTATAGGCTACTAGTAGCTAGCAGCTACACAACAGCTAAGCACACAAGCTTGACATACTTACCCTTATTCGAACAATGTTGCAGTCCGGTCTGGTCAAACAAGTGAGTTGTAAAAGTTGTGTGAACACGTCTCTGAAGCTCCATGTTGGGAGTGAAGCGGAGACACAGAGACTTCCTGTTGATGAAATTCACTTAGACTTCACACAAATCCAATACTTGTCAAGATGTTTAAGTCTGGACTGAGCCCGGGAGACGTCCAAAATCTATTGCTCATACATCAGCCTATAAATAAAATGTCATCTTGCATTGGCAGGGAGATTCATCACAAATGCTTTTTGTTCCGACTTGTATTCTTCCTGTAGGAAAAGCCCGGGAAGACTCCCTGAAGAACAACGTGATGGGCTTGCAGAAGTCGCTGAGCTATGACCACGTCTGTGACCCCGACCAGGAAAGCCAAAGCGGCTCCACAGCAGGAGACAAATTGACTCCGGTGGGAGTTGCCGGGGAAGGCTCTCTCCTGGGTTCCCTCATCGGCCGCAAACACTCCAAGAAGCAGCTGGAACCGGCCGCCCCGCCGTCGAAGCTGGAGCCGGCCGAGTCCGCCGAGTCGGTGCCGCTCTTCTGGAAATCGGCCAGCGTTCACAACCTGACGCACGAGAAGAGGCCGGTGCAGCTGCGGACGTCCATCATGCAGAAGTCCCTCAGCGTGATCGCCAGCGCCAAGGACAAGATGCCGGGCCTCGCCAACAAGACGCAGAGCGCGGAGGACGCCGGCAAGAGAGGTCTGAAGTGCCAGGAGGGAGTGCTGTCGGAGGTGGATGAAACACCTGAACATTATCCCAAAATGATCATCAGCCAATCGGTGGAGTATTCCAAGACACCCTTGAAGATGGGCATCATGAAGCAGCAGGTACCTTTCAGATCAGGGATCATTCTCACCTCACATCTAGTCCACGGTCCACAGTTTTACCCGATATCCAGACTTCTTTACTGCTTGCTGGTAACCACGATCCTGTGACCGGTTGAAAGGGGCGTGTCTCTATGCAAATGAACCACTTAAAGTAAATGTACATTTACTACTCTGAAAAAAACTCCTCCCGGGGGATCCCGAAGCGTTCCCAGGCCAGCCGGGAGTCATAGTCTTCCCAACGTGTCCTGGGTCTTCCCCGTGGCCTCCTACCGGTCGGACGTGCCCGAAACACCTCCCTAGGGAGGCGTTCGGGTGGCATCATGACCAGATGCCCGAACCACCTCACCTGGCTCCTCTCGATGTGCAGGAGCAGCGGCTTTACTTTGAGCTCCTCCCGGATGACAGAGCTTCTCACCCTATCTCTAAGGGAGAGTCCCGCTACCCGGCGGAGGAAACTCATTTCGGCCGCTTGTACCCGTAATCTTGTCCTTTCGGTCATAACCCAAAGCTCATGACCATAGGTGAGGATGGGAACGTAGATTGACCGGTAAATTGAGAGCTTTGCCTTCCGGCTCAGCTCCTTCTTCACCACAACGGATCGATACAGCGTCCACATTACTGAAGACGCCGCCTGTCGATCTCACGATCCACTCTTCCCTCACTCGTAAACAAGACTCCGAGGTACTTGAACTCCTCCACTTGGGGCAAGATCAATCAGTCAAAGTTTATTTATATGGCCCTTAATCACAAATGTCTCAAAGGGCTGCACAAGCCACAACCACATCCTTGCCACATCAGGGCAAGAAAAAAGTGAACCCAATGGGAACGACGTGAAACCCTTGGGTGACCGGTGCAATGGATGCCGAGTGGATACGGTTAGTAATGGGAGAGTCCAGTCCACAGTGGGGCCAGCAGGGGATCCTCTTGAAGGGTTCACAAAGATCGTTAGATGCTAAGTGTTCTTTTAGCTGCTGTGCAACAGTTTTTTTTGAGGATTTTCAAGATAAAGCTCAGTAGATTACCATGAGGTCAGGTTTGAGGTTAGGTCTTTTGAGCAGAGGATGAGTAATTCTTAAATATCAATACTGTCCCACGTAGACATTTAATGTCATCCTTCACATCTGATGCAACTTTGACTGTCCCACTCACACAGCTGCTGTCCTCGGTCTACAGAATAGAGGACATGCCTAAGACCAAACCCACTGCACGCAATAGTTGTTTTTCATGACTGAGGATTTCTGAATCTCAATTATGTTTGTCTTTGCTGAACTCCAACAGGTGAGCGGCAGCCAGCCGTCCATTTGTTCTGAGACGGGCAGGAACCTCTACGACGTGTCTGAAGTTGGCCCCTGGGAGATGGAGGAGCCGCAGACGCCCTCCGAAGTCAGGACCCAGAAGCATGTGTCCATCGCCCCGGAGGAAGCCAATGCGGGCCGTAGAGGAAGTAGCGGCTCTGGCGTCAGCAAATGTAGTCGATCTCAGCAGAGACCGAAAACTGGACAGTCGCCTTCTAACAGGCGGCGTTCCAAAGATAGAGGAGGGGACAGGGAGGAGATACGGAAAACCCGTGCACCCAGGTCGCCTCTGCCTCTCAGGCCAGATGTGTCCCCCTGGGAGTTCGAGGAGCAGCCCATGCTGGAGGGGGTCTCAGACTGTATTTCGCCAGACCGAATCCGGCGGAAGAAAAGCGTCACCCCGACTGACGGGAAGCCCAAGGCCCTCCACTCGGACCACTCCAAGTCCACCGGAAGCCTTCTGCAGCCTCCCACCTTAATGGTGGAGATCTGTCCTTGGGATTACAGCAGCCCGCCCTCGCCCAAGCAGGAGAAGTCCTGCGGCAGTCCCTCCACGCACAAGAAGAAGCGGAAAGGTTCCTGCTCGTCCGCCCACAAAGCAGAGAAGGAGAAAGGCCGGGAGAAACCCCGGGAGAGACGGAGCTCCTCCAGCAAGCCCACGTCAGAGCGAAGGCGCGTCAGCCAGTCGTCGGAGTGCACCGGGCCCGTCTCCGAGCGGCGGAGGAGCTCCAGCAGAGACCCTGAGGGGATGGTGGTCAGGAAGGCGGAGGTCCCCTCGAGGGAGACGGAAACCAAACACACCTCCACCGACAGGAAGAACGAGCGCAGTCACAAACCTGCAGTTGTTGGCGCTCCAAAAATGGCCGATGTCTGTCCCTGGGACTTTGAGGACCCAGACCGCGGGGAAAGAGCATGATGGATGACCGGTCTTTTCTACTGACTCATGAGCAGCCTCAAAAGCAAGAACGCTGCATGAATGAAAACAATCTGTCAGTCCTACTTCTGCACTTTTGAGGAAGAACGTGGCAAAAAAAAATTTCCCCCACACATTTTCAAACTCATCCCCATTGCCAAACACTCAATCCTTTGATCTTTTTCTGTACTTAGAAAAGTCAATGACAGAGTCAAGGCACAATCAGTGATCATTCAACACAAGTCGGTGTGTTGAGAAGCAATACAAGCCGAAGGGACTTGAATCATGGAGGATCTTCACAATTATGCCAGGGATATTCCACCAAATTGTTTCGGAGGCCATTTTCAAAGGGGTGTCAAAACCGTCGATTCTCGGAAGAATAGCGATTCTTATTTGTAACGATTCTTAGTCTGTTCTTTCTAGTCATTTTTAATGTTCGAACTGAGAAACTTGTTAGTTTTTTTTGGCAAATAATCGTTGACTTAGAATTTAATGGCAGCAACACATTGCAAAAAAGTTGGCACAGGGGCATTTTTACCACTGTGTTACATGGCCTTTCCTTTTAACAACACTCAGTAAACGTTTGGGAACTGACGAGACCCGATTTTTGAAGCTTTTCAGGTGGAATTCTTTCCCATTCTTGCTTGATGTACAGCTTAAGTTGTTCAACAGTCCGGGGGTCTCCGTTGTGGTATTTTAGGCTTCATAATGTGCCACACAGAGACAGGTCTGGACTACAGGCAGGCCAGTCTAGTACCCGCACTCTTTTACTACGAAGCCACGCTGTTGTAACACGTGGCTTGGCATTGTCTTGCTGAAATAAGCAGGGGCGTCCATGATTACGTTGCTTGGATGGCAACATATGTTGCTCCAAAACCTGTATGTACCTTTCAGCATTAATGGCGCCTTCACAGACGTGTAAGTTACCCATGTCTTGGGCACTAATACACCCCCATACCATCACACATGCTGGCTTTTACACTTTGCGCCTATAACAGTCCGGATGGTTCTTTTCCTCTTTGGTCCGGAGGACACCACGTCCACAGTTTCCAAGAAAAATTTGAAATGTGGACTCGTCAGACCACAGAACACTTTTTCACTTTGCATCAGTCCATTTGAGATGAGCTCGGGCCCAGCGAAGCCGGCGGCGTTTCTGGGTGTTGTTGATAAATGGCTTTGGCTTTGCATAGGAGAGTTTTAACTTGCACTTACAGATGTAGCGGTCGTAGTTACTGACAGTGATTTTCTGAAGTGTTCATGAGCCCTTGTGGTGATATCATTTACACGCTGATGTCGCTTTTTAATGCAGTACTGCCTGAGGGATCCAAGGTCACGGGCGTTCAATGTTGGTTTTCAGCCTTGCCGCTTACGTGCAGTGATTTCTCCAGATTCTCTGAACCTTTTGATGATATTACGGACCGTAGATGGCGAAATCCCTAAATTCCTTGCAGTAGCTTGTTGAGAAATGTTGTTCTTAAACAATTTGCTCACGCATTTGTTGACAAAGGGGTGACCCTCGCCCCGCCCTTGTTTGTGAACGACTGAACATTTCATGGAAGCTGCTTTTATACCCAATCATGGCACCCACCAGTTCCCAATTAGCCTTGTTCACCTGTGGGATGTTCCAAATAAGTGTTTGATGAGCATTCCTCAACTTTCTCAGTCTTTTTTGCCACTTGTGCCAGCTTTTTTGAAACATGTCGCAGGCATTAAATTCCAAATGAGCTAATATTTGCAAAAAATAACAAAGTTTACCAGTTCGAACGTTAAATATCTTGTCTTTGCGGTCCATTCAATTGAATATAAGTTGGAAAGGATTTGCAAATCATTGTATTCTGTTTTTATTTACCATTTACACAACGTGCCAACTTCACCGGTTTTGGGTTTTGTACTTAATCATAGAACCGACACCCAATGTTTTTAACAAAGTATTGATTTTGAATCGAGAATCGATTCTGAATCGAATCGTTACCTTTAAGAATCAAATCGAACCGTGTGGTGCCCGAAGATCAAACAGACCTACATTTTCAGAAAACTGAGGACCGTACTTCTCCCTTAAGTCTTATTTTAAGTGTCTTTTTAAGGACCTTCTGTGAAAATCCTAGTCAAAGATCATCTCTATGACAGCACTCCAATGTTTTTTTAAGAATCTGCTGCAAAAATGTGAGTCCATCACAAGTTTTTTGTTTTACCTGAACTCGTTGAATAGCACAAAGGGAGAAAAAGAGAGGACCTCAGATTGAACCTTGAGGAACACCAGTGGTACAACTACAAACTACTGACTGTATCGGAAGTAAACAATCTTAGTGACATGAGTCACATTAGGAAAAATAACTGCCAAAAAAGGAGAGGACTTGAAGGGGTGCCTTGAGGAACACCTCAGTTATGTAAATGACTAGTTTGGACCCTAATGTTCTATGTTTGCTAGCAGGGTTAAAATGTCAATGCAAGGACCTGCCAATGTGTTTACATGGTCCAAGTTCCTCCTGTTTTTAGGAAATTGGCTGCAAAAATGTCGGTTGGAAGTTTTGAACTAAACTCGGGATTATGCAAATGCAGGCCTGGGTTGTTTTTTCTCCCCTATTTCCCCTTCGAAGGAAATAATATGGAAGAAGATGTCGGTCGATCCAAGATGTGTCGTTTTTCTGCTACGTCAAGTCACTTTTATTGCTCGTCGGCACTTTTTTAGCTCGCACACGTCGTCGTCTTTTTAAACCACACTTTTTTTTGTTTTGTTTTTTACCAGAAGGAACTTGAATCTTACTCTTGTTTACCAGCAGGTCTGCCCCTTACTGGAATATTGACGTATGACCCCTCCCCCCCTCGATAGGTCCAGTGGGAGCTCGTTATGATATATTCAACACTGACAATGCACAAACAGGCAGGCATACATACATACATACATGTGTATATATCTATATATGTGCATATATATGTATGTATATATACATATATATGTATGTATATATCTATATATGTACATATATGTGCATATATATGTATGTAAATATATGTATATACAGTATATGTATGTATATATATATATATGTATATATGCATATATGTATATGTATACACAGTATATGTATGTATATATATATATGTATATATGCATATATGTATGTATATATATATAATTGTATATATGTATATATATACATATATTTTTATATATACATATGTATGACCATATATATATATGTATGTATATATACATATATATGTATGTATATATATGTAAATATGCATACATATACTGTATATACATATATACAATTATATATACATACATATATGTGGAAGATACATGTATGTATATATATATATATATATATATATATATATATATATATATATATATATATATATATATATATATATATATATATATATATATATATATATATATATATATATATATATATATATATATATATATATATATATATAAATAATTGTATATACATACACTACCGTTCAAAAGTTTGGGGTCACCCAAACAATTTTGTGGAATAGCCTTCATTTCTAAGAACAAGAATAGACTGTCGCGTTTCAGATGAAAGTTTTTTTTTTCTGGCCATATTGAGCGTTTAATTGACCCCACAAATGTGATGCTCCAGAAACTCAATCTGCTCAAAGGAAGGTCAGTTTTGTAGCTTCTGTAACGAGCTAAACTGTTTTCAGATGTGTGAACATGATTGCACAAGGGTTTTCTAATCATCAATTAGCCTTCTGAGCCAATGAGCAAACACATTGTACCATTAGAACACTGGAGTGATAGTTGCTGGAAATGGGCCTCTATACACCTATGTAGATATTGCACCAAAAACCAGAAATTTGCAGCTAGAATAGTCATTTACCACATTAGCAATGTATAGAGTGTATTTCTTTAAAGTTAAGACTAGTTTAAAGTTATCTTCATTGAAAAATAAGGACGTTTTAATGTGACCCCAAACTTTTGAACGGTAGTGTATATACATGTATATATGTATATATATATATATATATATTCATAATTGTATACATGTATATATATGTACATATATATATATGTGTGTATATATTTATATAAATATTTATAATTGTATGCATGTATATATATATATATATATATATATATATATATATATATATATATATATATATATATATATATATATATATATATATATATAAATAAATAAATAAATAGGCCGAATATATCATTACTAACACAATAAATGTTTGCTTTAAAAACACAACATATTGTAGTGCAGCTTTCTTATATTGCACAGTAGGAAGAGGATTCATATGGCCCCATTCGTCACAGTTTACCTGACACATGAAACGTGACAAATTCCAGCCGCCGGGTGGAAGTAGAGTGTTGAATATCTTAAAATGCGTTTTGTGGCAATTCCAACTTCGACCACCGGTGTCGGTTGCTACATAGAGTGGCGCTTTCCATCATTTTCAGCAGACTGCATTGCTCACGCGAGGGTCCAACCGGGAACGGGGCCGTATGAATCCCCTTCCCCACTGTGTGTCGGCATCGTGGAAAAAGCTGTCGCATGCGGTAACTCCGGAGCATCCTGATGTTTATTTGTTTATTGTTACAGAAGTGTGACTATTAATGTTGTTTGTCTCTCCAGCGCCCCCATGTGGGCAAATACCAACCTGCAGTTACTGATAATGACTGTTGGAACAAGACGTGACGTCATAATAATGTACTACATTTTCCCCTCATTACATAAAATAAACTTATTGAGCACATTTTGGAATAAACTTTGACGCATATTGTAATACCTTATTTTTCGGACGACAAGCCTTTTCGTACGCTTTGAGCCCTGTGGCTTTTTAAACGGTGCGGCTAATTCCTGGATTTTTCTTCCATAACGTTTTGTTGTTCAACAAAATAGTTTTCAACAGAGACACTGATAAGGTGTGTTGTTTGTGCCACGGCGCCACCTTTTGGACAAGTTTGCGCTTCCTGTTCCGTGCCTTGAACCGGAAGTATATCCCCCTTTTGTTTACTATTCATCCATAGTCCATCACGATATAACTAAAACAATTTTTACTTCCTAAACCGTCCCATGTGTGACGTCTGCAGGAGTGTTTGCACGCACATTTGTACGTTCTATCGTAACGTCATCAAGCTAGCGTCGTTAGCATTAGCGAATATGCTAAACACGTTTACAAGTGTCTTTGTTAGTATTATTAACTTACAATGGCATTCTGTTTGGATTGACTCTTCAGTAAATTCACCAAAACGTCACAGTGGAGTTATCGATGACATGACGATGACTTCTGTTTTGTTTGATCGGCCATTTTACTGCCTGGTTACAGGCGCCGTTTTCCAAACAATTAAGGTATGTAAATAAACTTTTACAAAACATTTCGTACCAGTATATATCTGCGCTTATATATGCCAAAAAATATCTATTTATTTTCAAATTTGGTGGGTGTGGCTTAAAAATGCAGGTGTCCGGAAAGTACGATATTGCAAACGCGATTACGAAATGTGGTTGTTTGGGGGGGTTTTTTGGGTGTAAAAATGCAACAATCGGATGCATTATGTGATAAAAAAAATTATGTGATGCCTTAATTAGGAAAAACGATCAAATTAATTGTAATTAATTTGATCGTTAAATCCTATGGAACTTTATTTAGTTCAATAAAAAAAATTTTTTACACTAACTAATTAATTATGGCTGTAATGAAAATGACCAATTCAGTGAAATGTTGGAAAACGTACTATTGATTCTTGGGCTCCCTCTAGTGGTACGCCAAACAATCACTTGATTAAAGTACAGTGCTCAATTACCCTATATATATATAAACACAGTGTTACTCTACAAAAATATCGCATGTACTTGTAAAATAAACCCTCTACCTTGTTTTTAATGAATACTTGGGCCTACTACGCTACTGTATTTTTTTTTACAATGCTGGTCATTATGGTGGTACTTGGTTTTTTCTGATGTGGTACTTGGTGAAAAAAGTTAAAGAACCACTATACTATATGTCATACTGGGAATAAAAAATAAGGGAAAAGCGGTAGAAAATGGATGGATGGATGCATAATACAAATATGAAACAGGAAAAAAAATATTTTAACCAATTTGCATGTTGAAAATGTAAATATTTGATGCATTGGGAAATTTACCAATAAAACCTCTTATTGGATTATTATAATGACTTCTAATGGAGATTAAATATTTCTGTTTCTCTGATAGTTTTTCTAATTAAGGCATCAAATTCGATGGTTTATGACATATTTCACCAAATTTTTCCCCAAATTTTTGTTATAACCTTTGCAATATGTTATTACAAAAAATGCGTCCGATTCCGATGACAAAATGCGGCGTTGTTGCGTCATGAGGTGAAAATGTAGGACGTTATTGACATAATGCCACGTCACAAACAATAACAACAAGGCTCCGCCTTCATCCTGTGCGACTTTGAAGGACAAAAACATCAGAATTTGACTAAAAATAATATGATGACCGTATGAATTGTTGAATATCACTTCTGTCACTTTTT
>NC_084744.1:55064744-55172244 GCF_033978785.1 Entelurus aequoreus | reverse complement strand
ATATATATATATATATATATACATATTTTTTTTTTATCTTCTCAAGAGTGTATAAATCCACTCCATCCCATTTGAAACATGTTTTCAGGATCACTATATATATATATATATATATATATATATATATATATATATATATATATATATATATATATATATATATATATATATATATATATATATATATATTTGCCTACCAACCTAATGGGACTGCAGACCATAGACATCTACTGGCGCTGACGAGACGCGTGGCCGCCATCTTGGAGTGGTGATCCGCTCCACTCAGTGCAATTCGTTTGGCAGGAGCGATGGACTGTCAGCGCATTTAATTCATTTTACCTCACTGAATAGCACTGATTTTCACGCAGTTTTTTCGTCATACGTGTAGCTATGATAAAGGACACATGTTTTATTATTCATAGTTTGCTTAACAGTAATAGAATATTCTTATATGCTATAAGTGACCAGACGTCCGAGATCAAAACTGGGAATATAATCCCAGAGAAGGGGGAAAAATTCAAGAAACAATATGATTAGGTTATATATACACATGTGTATATCCTACATAAACAATTAGATATCTATATATCTTAAGGACCTATAGACTGTATCAGAGAGTTTATTCTGTCTTGATACTTTGTATTGATATTTTGTATTACATTCTTCCCTTAAATGATAATGTTTACAGTGATTGTTTTATATATATTTTTTGTATATGTCACTTTGGACAAAAGCGTCTGCCGAATACTTAAACATAAACATATATAAACACCTGGAAGTCTTTATATCAGCTAAAACCACCAATCTATTTCACTGGATTCAGAATAAAACCAAATTCTGTCTTACCCAATAATGTTAGTATTTGAATATTGTTACTTTTTTAAAATGTAATTCATTTCATTGACAAGCAATTCTATTATGGTCATACTCTTGTTTGCTAGCGGCTACAATTTCAGTACTATTGCAGATCTTTGCTCCTTCTCAACTCTGTGGTAATATTCTTTTCACAAAATACAACCAATAGTACGTTAATGTTAAATCTTACTTGTGAAAAGTAATCCCCCGATTCCAGCCCGGCATCTTTGTTTTCTACCGGTCAACTGTCGGTTTAGGCTGCTCGCCGGCTCCTCATCACCACTTCAAGATGGCGGCCCAATTTCTCGCGTCACAGCAGCCAATGCTGCGTCTACTTATAACATGTCTATTACAGACACCGTCGCCTGAAACCCGGAAGTGCCTCTAGGTCACGTGGTTGCAGCCCAGCAATTGTCAGCTCCTCGTCAGGTGTGTCCACCTGCAGCTCATTATTAGTTTCACCTGAACAAAATTAAAAAATAAAATAAAAATTATATTAGTTTCACCTGTTGTGGTCCTTCGTTTCCGCCTGAAAAAGACAGCGTTGCTTTTCGACACGCTGTACAACACTGCCCCCCTGTGGCGGAATGGAATCATAACCGCTATAAACGAGGCATAAAAATAAAAAAATACAAAGACAAAAAAACAATTAATATTTATATACTGTCAATACATTGTTTTATTTAACATTTATTGACTTTATTAATTTTCCATAAATCATACCTTTACTTTTTTTTTGTTTAAATACGCAGTGGTGACGTCACTCCTGCAGTACGGGACAGGGCAGACCGGACACTCCTCGTCTCACAACACAACCCCACACGGACACACAACAAGCACACAACACTTTTTTGTGGCATTTATTAACCACACACGCCGGTCAGCACCATCATGGGCAACGTGCAGGTAAGCAATTGGTGCTTTTTTTTGTGCTTAATGTGCGTGTCAAACGTCTACTTTTTCAGGAGGAGAAACATTGTTTAGAGTCTAGTTTTGTCCTTTTTTTAAATTTTCCCTGAACGCATCTTTACGGTTAAAAACACCTAGTGGGTTTATGTGAGCTTTCTTGAGGATGCATTTAAATGTAAACACATAAATATGTATATATATATATATATATATATATATATATATATATATATATATATATATATATATATATATATATATATATATATATATATATATATATATATATATATATATATATATATATATATATATTTGCATTTTATACATATTTATTTGTATCAGTAATAATGTGGGAGATGTAATCAATAATGCTGCATTGTATGAAAGGAGGGGGAGGATGCTGTGAGCCATGACACAGCAACATTCTGCACAACAAAATGGCCAGCGTGTCCCACCCAGTGATTCGATTCCCGAACCGCCTCCGGTTTCATCTGGGGGATGTAAATAAATAAATAAATGCTTATTAGAAGAGCTTTGCGGCGACTGCAACGTCAGCACTTTAGCACGCACAATTAACATGAAACAGTAAAAAGTATTTGTAGCCTTTTTTCCCCCTCCATAATGATGATGATGATCCATAAATTATATTTGTTGAATAGTTATTTATTAGGTGGAAAAAAAATAATAATAATAATAACAGGGGCGTGTCCAAGGTGTGACATGACTTTTAAAGATGACGTAGGTGACAAAACGTGAGGAAAAACCATCAAATGCAAAACAAATCCTTTTTTCCCCCCTCAAAACTCGACAGCGCGCCTTATAACCTAATGTACGGAATAATTCTGGTTGCGCCTACCGACCTCGAAGCAATTTTATTTGGTACGTGGTGTAATGATAAGTGTGACCGGTAGATGGCAGTCAAACATAAGAGATACGTATGACAGCAATATGACTGAAGTAAACAACACCAACATTTTATGTTCCTTTTGAAAATATAGAACATTACACACAGCGCTCAAAAATCTGTCAAAATGTTTTTAGTACGACTTTGGTAAGCTATGAAGCCACACCGCTTGATGGATTGTCGGCGGATTAAACATAGGAGTATTATTATGGTGTGTGTATAAGGTAAGACATATTATCTGGCGTTTTGTTTCGCATTATTATGCAAAAGCAACTTTTCTTACCTTCTGGTACCTGCTGATCTGTATTTGGGATCTGCATAAATCCTGAAAAATTGCACGCGTGTCCGCCTTTGTAGTCCGACACCGTAGTCGATAACCTTCTTAATTTTCTCTATCTTCTTGTTATGGGACATTCATCCTCCACTGTTGCCATTTCTAATATAAAGTAGTGTAAAGTTCTTACTTATATCTGTCAGTAAACTCCCCATGAAAGCGCCTAAAACATACCGGTGTAGTGAGTGTACATTATCCACCCAAGGAACTTTAGTTATTGGAGAGTTCCGGTCGGACGGTTTTTCACGGGTGTTGTTGTTGTTTCCGGACGAGGAGATGCTGCTCCGTTATTGATTTAAGTAAAGTCTGAATGTCATTAAAACAGTTAGCGCCATCTTTTGACACTTCTTCCACTCCCGTCCTTGCACGCTACACCGCTACAACAAAGATGACGGGGAGAAGACGCTGTCGAAGGTGAGCCACGTAAATAAGACCGCCCACAAAACGACGCATCCTGAAGCGACTGTCAGGAAGCTACTTGAAGATGAGCTGTAAAACATCAAACAAGCAAACTTTAACATTTTTGGGATTGGAGAGTGTGCAGGTGGCCCTGATGTTGTGACCGGGTGAATCTATATAATGTTTATGAAGTTTATTTTCGACCATGTCAAAAAATGTGTTTCTTTAAACCGTGTACATTTTTAAAAAAAAAAAACTTTAGGCAAGGGTGCAGTGTGGTTTCATTCGCAACCCGGGAACGCCTCCAAAAACAAACAGACTTATGCAGAAAGTATGTTACACTGGAGCAAAAAATTGCGCAAAATTTTCACCTTAGTTGACCACAATAAAGTGTTAAAATTGATTAGAATCACCATAAGTCATTTTTAAGGAGAAGAATTATGACGTCATCCTCTGTGCAGAATTGCATTGGACAAGCTACATTTGCAGACAGTCCCATTATAATGTGTTAAAGAGCGAGAACGAACAGGGGGCGCCAAAATATATGTTTATTAATTAAATGAATACATGGGAAAGTCTGATATTTTTAACGAATATTGCTGAAAACACTTCTGTAGCCGTTGGACATATAAAAACTGCTCTTAAATATGAAAAAATATTCGACTTTGCAGCCCACAGTCGTCCCATTTGAGGATTTCGACGTCACAGCCGACATCAAGGCCATTCGACAAGCGTGCAAAGGTTTTGGTGAGTATTCAGTAGTAAACTTCACGTGTCATTTATTTTGTGGTTTGTAACACAACCAGCAACGTCTGAACTTACTGGAAATGCTGGTTTGCTGGAGGGAGGGGCCACACATGACGAGTACAATACTTCATTTGTAGCTTTTTTGTCCTTGCATGAGCGCTGCATGGAGACAGCTGCTACTAGTCAATAAACAAGGTATGATTGGAGAATGAAAGTAGTAGTTTCATTTCCACAGTCGTGTCTTTTGAGAAGATATTATAAAAACTTTGTGTATGTGCAGGGGAAGTGCACTACATTCTGGGCCCCCATACGCAAAAGCCCTTAAGGAGGGAATGCAGTTTTTTTGGCTTTTTTCCTATCATTCACAATCATTATGAAGACTTTAAAAAAAAAAAAGAAAGTTTTCTAACTTGTAAATAAACATAACTTTTTGCAGAGCTAATTGGAGGGCCTATATTTCCCCCATAAAATCAGATATATAACCATTCAAAAAGCGCCAACAATACTCCATTTACATGTCGTGACTTGAATGTTAACCAAGTATTAGTGATATTGTTATTATAAGTGCTAATGCAGACAAACTATTTATAGTCACTATGTTTACATCATCGAGTGGTCTGCTGCTTCCTCGCTTCCTTGCTGCCTGTATATTTATCGTAGATCATAAATCATGCCTCTCACTTGGATAGTAGAAGGCTGAGGACGTATTCCGACAAGTTGGTACACTTTGACAGCCAATTTAGACCTGGAAAATACCCTTTTTTTTGCGAGGATTATGAGTCATTCTTCATCTAAATGGGAATATGTGAACATCCTAGTAGTCGGCATCCTAATGACAGCAGACATTGTACAGTAAGTGATGTTTTATTATGTTTGTTGGCTCTCATGAGGTCTGCAGTGAGTAATAATCAGTGATGTTAAGAAAAGCGAACTAAAGCGCTATTCGCAAGCTGAAAACTAGAGTGCTAAGTGCTAACTGAAAACTATTACGCTAATCGCTAGCTGACAACTAGTGCGTCAATCTTTAGCTGACAACTTGAGCGTCAATCGCCAGCTGACAAATAGTGCCCTAACCGCTAGCTGACAACTAGCGCTATTCGCAAGCTGGCAACTAGAGTGCTAGGCGCTAACTGAAAACCAGCACGGTAATTGCCAGCTGACTAGTAGTGCGCTAATTTCTAGCTGAGAACTAGTATGCTAATCGCTAGCTGACAACTAGTGCGTCAATCTTTAACTGACAACTTGAGCGTCAATCGCCAGCTGACAAATAGTGCCCTAACCGCTAGCTGACAACTAGCGCTATTCGCAAGCTGGCAACTAGAGTGCTAGGCGCTAACTGAAAACCAGCACGGTAATTGCCAGCTGACTAGTAGTGCGCTAATTTCTAGCTGAGAACTACTATGCTAATCGCTAGCTGACAACTAGTGCTTCAATCTTTAGCTGACAACTTGAGCGCCAATCGCCAGCTGACAAATAGTGCCCTAACCGCGAGCTGACAACTAGCTCTATTCGCAAGCTGACAACTAGAGCGCTAAGCGCTAACTGAAAACTAGCACGGTAATTGGTAGTGCACTAATCGCTAGCTGAGAACTAGTATGCTAATCACTAGCTGACAACTAGTGCGTCAATCTTTAGCTGACAACTTGAGCGTCAATCGCCAGCTGACAAATAGTGCCCTAACCGCTGGCTGACAACTAGCGCTATTCGCAAGCTGACAACTAGAGCGCTAAGCGCTAACTGAAAACTAGCACGGTAATTGCCAGCTGACAAGTAGTGCGCTAACCGCTAGCTGAGAACTAGTATGCTAATCGCTAGCTGACAGCTAGTGCGTCAATCTTTAGCTGACAACTTGAGCGCCAATCGCCAGCTGACAAATAGTGCCCTAACCGCGAGCTGACAACTAGCGCTATTCGCAAGCTGACAACTAGAGCGCTAAGTGCTAACTGAAAACTAGCACGGTAATTGGTAGTGCGCTAATCGCTAGCTGAGAACTAGTATGCTAATCGCTAGCTGACAACTAGTGCGTCAATCTTTAGCTGACAACTTGAGCGCCAATCGCCAGCTGACAAATAGTGCCCTAACCGCTAGCTGACAACTAGCGCTATTCGCAAGCTGACAACTACAGCGCTAAGCGCTAACTGAAAACTAGCACGGTAATTAGTAGTGCGCTAATCGCTAGCTGAGAACTAGTATGCTAATCGCTAGCTGACAACTAGTGCTTCAATCTTTAGCTGACAACTTGAGCGCCAATCGCCAGCTGACAAATAGTGCCCTAACCGCGAGCTGACAACTAACGCTATTCGCAAGCTGACAACTAGAGCGCTAAGCGCTAACTGAAAACTAGCACGGTAATTGGTAGTGCGCTAATCGCTAGCTGAGAACTAGTATGCTAATCGCTAGCTGACAACTAGTGCGTCAATCTTTAGCTGACAACTTGAGCGTCAATCGCCAGCTGACAAATAGTGCCCTAACCGCTAGCTGACAACTAGCGCTATTCGCAAGCTGACAACTACAGCGCTAAGCGCTAACTGAAAACTAGCACGGTAATTGGTAGTGCGCTAATCGCTAGCTGAGAACTAGTATGCTAATCGCTAGCTGACAACTTGAGCGTCAATCGCCAGCTGACAAATAGTGCCCTAACCGCTAGCTGACAACTAGCGCTATTCGCAAGCTGACAACTAGAGCGCTAAGCGCTAACTGAAAACTAGCACGGTAATTGGTAGTGCTCTAATCGCTAGCTGAGAACTAGTATGCTAATCGCTAGCTGACAACTAGTGCTTCAATCTTTAGCTGACAACTTGAGCGCCAATCGCCAGCTGACAAATAGTGCCCTAACCGCGAGCTGACAACTAGCGCTATTCGCAAGCTGACAACTAGAGCGCTAAGCGCTAACTGAACACTAGCACGGTAATTGCCAGCTGACAAGTAGTGCGCTAATCGCTAGCTGACAACTAGTATGCTAATCGCTAGCTGACAGCTAGTGCATCAATCTTTAGCTGACAACTTGAGCGTCAATCGCCAGCTGACAAATAGTGCCCTAACCGCTGGCTGACAACTAGCGCTATTCGCAAGCTGACAACTAGAGCGCTAAGCGCTAACTGAAAACTAGCACGGTAATTGCCAGCTGACAAGTAGTGCGCTAACCGCTAGCTGAGAACTAGTATGCTAATCGCTAGCTGACAACTAGTGCGTCAATCTTTAGCTGACAACTTGAGCGCCAATCGCCAGCTGACAAATAGTGCCCTAACCGCTAGCTGACAACTAGCGCTATTCGCAAGCTGACAACTACAGCGCTAAGCGCTAACTGAAAACTAGCACGGTAATTGGTAGTGCGCTAATCGCTAGCTGAGAACTAGTATGCTAATCGCTAGCTGACAACTAGTGCGTCAATCTTTAGCTGACAACTTGAGCGTCAATCGCCGGCTGACAAATAGTGCCCTAACCGCGAGCTGACAACTAGCGCTATTCGCAAGCTGACAACTAGAGCGCTAAGCGCTAACTGAAAACTAGCACGGTAATTGGTAGTGCGCTAATCGCTAGCTGAGAACTAGTATGCTAATCGCTAGCTGACAGCTAGTGCGTCAATCTTTAGCTTACAACTTCAGCGTCAATCGCCAGCTGACAAATAGTGCCCTAACCGCTGGCTGACAACTAGCGCTATTCGCAAGCTGACAACTAGAGCGCTAAGCGCTAACTGAAAACTAGCACGATAATTGCCAGCTGACAAGTAGTGCACTAATCGCTAGCTGAGAACTAGTATGCTAATTGCTAGCTGACAGCTAGTGCGTCAATCTTTAGCTGACAACTTCAGCGTCAATCGCCAGCTGACAACTAGCTGACATCTAGTGCGATAATCGCTTGCTGACAACTAGTACGCTAATCGCTAGCTGACAACTGTAAAAAAATTACCCAATATTAGTATTACTATTTGGGGCCTGATCTACCAACATCCAAATACCAGGCGCTAAACAGCGTGTGCAAACTATAAAATAGTGTGTACTATTAGTGGCCGTGTGATCTACTAAGACTGTGTGTATAATTGATAATTAGTGTAGACCACCTTATTTGTGTTTTTTTGCATGTACTATGTGGCCCTCACCATGGACACACCAGTGTTCGGCAAATTATTTAAAAAAAAAGTTTTTATAATTAGTCATTTATTAACTGAATTACTCCTTGAGAAGTGTAATTATTTACCAGGTAAAGTAATTAATGCAATACTTAAAAAACAAAATATGAAATAGCTGGCATGTAGTTGGTTAAGGGACATTTCATGAGAGCAGAATGTGTGCCAGCCGACAACTAGTGCGCTAATCGCTATCTGACAACTAGTGCGCTAATAACTAGCTGACAACGAGTGCGATAATCGCTAGCTGGCAACGAGTGTGATAATCGCTATCTGACAACTAGTATGCTAATCGCTAGCTGACAACTGTAAAAAAATAACCCAATATTAGTATAAGTATTTGGGGCCTGATCTAGCAAGATCTAAATACCAGGCGCTAAACAGCGTGTGCAAACTATAAAATAGCGTGTACTATTAGTGGCCGTGTTGCGTGTGATCTACTAAGACTGTGTGTACAATTGATAATTGTAATAATAATAATAGACCACCGTATTTGTGTTAATGCTAAAAAAGGCGAGCTTTGACGACTTTATGACGTCTGTGTCGAGGTTGCATATTTAAATGGCGGGAGTCTGAGAGAAGAAGTGTTGTGTTTATTCCCCAGGCACCGACGAGGAGCCCATTATTCAAATATTGGCCAATCGCTCCGCGGCCCAGCGTCTGGAGATCAAGCAGGCCTATTTTGAAAAGTACGACGATGTAAGTCCCCCCCGCCTTTTTACCTCCCCGTGTCTCTCCGCCCGTCGGCAATCTGGTGCATCTCTACCTTTTTTGAGGAGTTGGAGGAGGTCCTGAGGAAGGAGCTGACCGGGAACTTGGAGAACGCCATCGTGGCCATGCTGGACGCTCCCAACCGGTACTTCGCCAAGGAGCTGAAGAAGGCCATGAAGGGGGCGGGCACGGACGAGGCGGTGCTGGTGGAGATCCTGTGCACGTCGACCAATCAGGTGTGGCCGCTGTCTTGCATGTTCCCGTTTGTCCAGATGGGTCCCTCAACATTTTTTTCTTCTCTTTCTGTCAGGACATCATGGACTACAAAGAAGCATATGCCCAAGGTAGGTTCTATTATTGGGTAAATCATCATCAAAATGTACAAGATACACCTTTTAAATCATGTTGGTGGGTATAGTGGGGCTTGATCGTTGCCATGGTGACCCTGGCCTGCACACCAATCATGTTGTGTTAGCAGTTGAGTTGAGTTTGAGTTTATTTGAAACATGCAAGCATACAACATGATACATCACAATTTCCAATTTGTCTTTGCAACATGTTCGAAAAGGAGTAGGAAGAAGCAGAGCTTATTTAATCCGACCCCTTTTCTTTTATATAGCAGTTGCTGAAACTTTTGTTCACTTCCTGTTCTCAATTTATTCACAATATACTCCATAAGCAATCAAAATAAATAAATAATACTCTGTGAAGTTAGTAGCATTGATGCGATCGTGACAGGTTTTTAGCATCTAGTTCCTGTCCAGCGCTCTTATTTTGCATTCCACTTCCTGTTTGTCTTCACTCTCAGCTACTTTACCCCCGCCTGAGTGTTGACTTATTTTTTCAATTACTATCTTATTTCATTTTGTTTGATTTTTTTCAAAATATTTTACTATCCGCACGTCGCCTCTCGTCCCTGCATCCTGGGGTCACGCCAACAACGCCAAGCTCACCCTTTATTGTTTTTAGTTTTTTAAAATTTATCGTGTCTTTATGCACGTTTTACAGCCGTGGATTTTTACTCGGCAAACTAATATTATCATATCGATTATTTTAGCAGTCGAGTAATCTATCAATTAATTTGTTTAATTAATTAATTATTATATATTTTTTATATTATTTATTTTTTTCATTTCCCCCCCCTTTTTTTCTTAATTTTCCCTCCTTTTTTTGTTGAAAATAAGAAAATAGTTGAAATAAAAAATTGCTCTGCTTGCCATAAATGCACATCATCAACTTTGAAATTGCACTTTTAACACGTGTGCATTATAGAAATTGCATATATTTAAAATTCAACTCCATATAAACATTATATATTTAAAAAAAGAAATATTTGGATTTGATAGATTGCAGCAATATACAAAGCTGACCAAAGTTTTGTCTTTTAGCATGTGTAGAAACATTTACTATTTTACAAAGCAAATAGTAGTACAGTTATAGGGTTTCACTGGGATGAATACATTACAGGCCAAAAGTTTGGACACACCTTCTCCTCATTCAATGCGTTTTCTTTATTTTCATGACTATTTACATTGTAGATTGTCACTGAAGGCATCAAAACTATGAATGAACACATGTGCAGTTATGTACTTAACAAAAAAAAGGTGAAATAACTGAAAACATCTTTTATATTCTAGTTTCTTCAAAATAGCCACCCTTTGCTCTGATTACTGCTTTGCACACTCTTGGCATTCTCTCCATGAGTTTCAAGAGGTAGTCACCTGAAATGGTTTTCACTTCACACGTGTGCTTGAAGCTCATGGAGAGAATGCCAAGAATGTGCAAAGCAGTAATCCGAGCAAAGAACAAACTAGAATATAAAACCTGTTTTCAGTTATTTCACCTTTTTTTGTTAAGTACATAACTCCACGTGTAGTTTTGATGCCTTCAGTGACAATCTACAACAGGGGTCCCCAAACTGCCGGGCTGTATGTATGTATATATATATATATATATATATATATATATATATATATATATATATATACACAGAATGTGTATATATACACACACACACACATACAGGACTGTCTCAGAAAATTAGAATATTGTGATAAAGTCCTTTATTTTCTGTAATGCAATTAAAAAAAACATGAAAATGTCATACCTTCTGGATTCATTACACATCAACTGAAATATTGCAAGCCTTTTATTATTTTAATATCGCTGATTATGGCATACAGCTTAAGAAAACTCAAAAATCCCATCTCAAAAAATTAGAATATTTCCTCAGACCAAATAAAAAATAAAGATTTATAACAGCAAAACAAAATCAAACATTTGAAAATGTCAATTAATGCACTCAGTACTTGGTTGGGAATCATTTTGCACGGATTACTGCACCAATGCGGCGTGGCATGGAGGAAAATGAAATCATCTCCATAGAGCTTTTCAACAGATGGAAGCATGTAGTGCTCTAAAATCTCTAGAAGCGTCTGACTTGGGCTACGGAAAAGAAGCACTGGACAGTTGCAGAGTGGTCCAGAGTCCTGTTTTCAGACGAAAGCAAGGTTTGTATTTCATTTGGAAGTCAAGGCACTAGAGTCTGGAGGAAGGCTGGAGAGGAGCAAAATCCAAGTTGCTTGAAATCCAGCGTGAAGTTCCCACAGTCAGCAATGGTTTGGGGAGCCATGTCAGCTGCTGGTGTTGGTCCACTGTGTTTCATCAAGTCCAGAGTCAATGCAGCTGTGTACCAAGAGATTTTAGAGCACTACATGCTTCCATCTGTTGAAAAGCTCTATGGAGATGATGATTTCATTTTCCAGCATGATCCAGCAGTGCCAAAACCACCAGTAACTGGTGTACTGACCATGGCATTACTGTCCTCGATTGGCCTGCCAACTCGCCTGACCTGAACCCCATAGAGAATCTGTGGGGTATTGTGAAGAAGAAGCTGAAAGACACCAGACCCAATAATGCAAATGAGCTAAAGGCCGCTATTGAAGCATCCTGGGCATCCATAACACCTCAGCAATGCCACAGGCTGATTGCCTCCACGCCACGCCGCATTGGTGCAGTAATCCGTGTAAAAGGATTCCCAACCAAGTACGGAGTGCATTAATTGACATTTTCAAATGTTTGATTTTGTTTTGCGGTTATAAATCTTTTTTTTTTTACTTGGTCTGAGGAAATATTTAAATTTTTTGAGATATGATTTTTGAGTTTTCTTAAGCTGTATGCCATAATCAGCAATATTAAAATAATAAAAGGCTTGCAATATTTCAGTTGATGTGTAATGAATCCAGAATGTATGACATTTTTGTTTTTTTTAAATTGCATTACAGAAAATAAAGGACTTTATCACAATATTCTAATTTTCTGAGACAGTCCTGTATGTATATATTAGGGCTGCAACAACTAATCGATTAAATCGATTACCAAAATAGTTGGCAATTAATTTAGTCATCGATTCGTTGGAACTATGCTATGCGCATGCGCGGAGGCTTTTTTTTTTTTTTTGGTTATTTTTTTGTTGTTTAAACCTTTATTTATAAACTGCAACATTTACAAACAGCTGAGAAACAATAATCAAAATAAGTACAAAAACAGTACAAAACAGCGCCAGGGCGGCGCTGAGGCTACGTCTCATGAGGTGGCGTAAGCTAGCCAATGATGTGTCATGTGCAGCTCACGTGACGACGGTGTCTCCTTTGCTGGAAAAATTTGAAAAATGGCGCAGGAAAACACTACGGATAGTTTAGCGGAGAAACATCTTGAGGTTATTGCTTCAATGGAGAAAAGTGTACGACCTAAGTCGTCAAAAGTGTGGGAACACTTCACTTTAAAGACTTCAAAGAAGACAGTTTCCTGCAAAATGGCACGGAAGTACAACATTGCTTCAGAAGCACCTGCAAAAGGAGACATGTTGAAGCCATGGATGAAGGGAAGAACTCACAGTACGTAACTTTTTAAGTCCATAGTGGCAACAAGCATTCATGAGTTCAGCTTTTTTGTGAGTAACGTTAAAGTTATGCCTTTGTTGCAACGCGGGGCTGATAATGTGTCTTCGGCACATTTGACTCCGTTTTGAGAGAGAAAACGCACGCTTACCAATTTCGAAATAAACGTAACGGACAGAAATATCTCAGGTTGGTTTCATAATGGATCAATGTAGCCGGGCTGATAAAGCTATATAAATATATTTAGATTTGAGTGACGCTTTAGTATAACTAAACGTTATGAAGGTGCTGGAATATTTCATGCTATTATTCAGAGGCAGCCTAAAATGAATCCTTTATTATTCACAACAGAAACGTGTACAAGATTCAGTTCTGATGAGTTACATTTCTGTGTTATTATTGGTGTATGCCGCATCCCCAATGTCCACAATATGGTGCCAGTATGCTGGTTTTTTTCAATAAAATACTGGAAAGGATAGAAATGTAGTTTGTCTCTTTTATCCGATTATTAATCGAAGTAATAATCGACAGATTAATCGATTATCAAATTAATCGTTAGTTGCAGCCCTAGTATATATATTGAGTGCGATGATGCCACGTTATCGATGGGAAAATGCATTTTTACAGAATATGACACCGAGTAACAAGCGGTAGAAAATGGACTACAAAGGACCGATTTGTTTTTAAATAATAATTTAAAAAAATTATGATAATTGTTTTTTTTAACTTGGTACATAGTTTGGGGACCCCTGATCTACAATGTAAATAGTCATGAAAATAAAGAAAACACATTGAATGAGGAGAGGGTGTGTCCAAATTTTTGGCCTGTACTGTACATTAAAGACAACTATTATTGCCGGAAGTAACTTCCAATGATTCTGCAGTGCATGAACAGGACCTGACAGCCGATATCGAGGATGACACCAGCGGAGACGTGAAGAACCTTCTCACATCACTCCTGCAGGTACGTTTTATTTTTAATTCACCTGATCCCAAAACTGTCATAGGATGCCACCTGTGCAACAAATCCAGTCGTGAAATTTCCTCGCTGCTAAATATTCCAAAGTCAACTGTAGGCTTTATTATAAGACAGTGGAAGAGTTTGGGAACAACAGCAACTCAGCCACCAAGTGGTAGGCCACGTAAACTGACAGAGAGGGGTCAGCGGATGCTGAAGCGCATAGTGCAAAGACTTTCTGCACAGTCAGTTGCTACAGAGCTCCAAACTTCATGTGACCTCCCAATTAGCCCACGTACAGTACGCAGGGAGCTTCATGGAATGGGTTTTACATGGCCGAGCAGCTGTATCTAAGCCATACGTCACCAAGTCCAATGCAAAGCGTTGGATGCAGTGTTGTAAAGCACGTCGCCACCGGACTAGAGCAGTGGAGTGATGAATGGAGAACGCTACATTTCGGACTGTGTTGTGGCGAGTGTGAAATTTGGTGGAGGAGGAATTATGGTGTGGGGTTGTTGGGCTTGGCCCCTTAGTTCCAGTGAAAGGAACTTTGAATGCTCCAGGATACCAAAACATTTTGGACAATTCCATGCTCCCAACCTTGTGGGAACAGTTTGGAGCGGGGCCCTTCCTCTTCCAACATGACTGTGCACCAGTGCACAAAGCAAGGTCCATAAAGACATGGATGACAGAGTCTGGTGCGGATGAACTTGACTGGCCTGCACAGAGTCCTGACCTGAACCCGATAGAACACCTTTTGGGATGAATTAGAACGGAGACTGAGAGCCAGGCTACATCAGTGTGTGACCTCACCAATGCGCTTTTGGAAGAATGGTGGAGAATTCCTATAAACACACTCCGCAACCTTGTGGACAGCCTTCCCAGAAGAGTTGAAGCTGTAATAGCTGCAAAAGGTGGACCGACATCATATTGAACCCTATGGGTTAGGAATGGGATGACACTTCGAGTTCATATGTGAGTCAAGGAAGGTGGCCAAATACATTTTGGCAATATATGGCAATTTTTTTATTTTTTCTGTCTTGCCTCTGGTGAGGGCGGTCGCATTTTTTCCGCTCCCTCTTCTCCCAGCTTGCTCTCTTTGTTTTTGTCTTGTCTGAACTTTTTTGAAGCCTCTTTCTTTGCGCTGTCCTCAAATCGAAACGTCCTGAATTGAATATGAGAGCACCCAGCATGGACGAATAGAACAGACAAGTCATTGTTTTGTCTGCTCGCGGAAAACAAACATCCTAATCTACGATTTGACTCCCTCGAATGGCCTTGACGCTGTGAAAACAGGACGAGGCTGTTTTCAAAAACACCCCCGAGGACACCTCAATGATGGATGCTTTTGACCTCCCTCAACGACACCTGGAGTCGAACTTAGACCGGCCTCAGTCTATAAAAACATTACATCATCACACCCAAGACAATTGGGCACACCCCTCCCCCCCTCCCCCACCTTCACCACCGCTTGTAATGGATGGTTTGGGCAGGGCTGTGGGAACACAGACTGTGGTGATTTCTGAACTGAATCGCAAGATGGATCACATCATGGAGAAGCTCCCCGCCCCTCTGTTGCGAGTCGTCGTGATTAAATGTAACGTGTTTATGTGTGCATTGCATGGAGGTTTTTTCCCACTCCAGACTAGGCCCCCTTAGGAGCCCAGTCTAGATTGTATTTTTTTTACTCATCTTTTTCCCCAGCGTTTTACCTTTCTCTTATCTTTTACGGGGTGCCTTGTGGCGACCAATCAGCGTTCCTGTTCTGTAACCCTGTACACTGTTTGTCTAATCTTGAACAGGTTTGTGCTGAAAACAAAGTTTCGTTGTACTTGTGCAATGACAATAAAGACCTATCTGATCAGATCTATAGTGTAAGTCACGATCTAATATGGAATTTTGCTTTGACAATTCTCACACAATAGTCATGCTTGTATCGGCCCACTTAGACGTTTTATAGACACAGGGCGCCATTGTTGTGCCTGCATACCCCACCCCCTCACCCACCCTCCCTTCCTTCCTTCCACTCCAAAGAAACCACAAACACAACAAATATGTCCCTATGAATGTGTTGCAGATGACGACGACCTATGGGGGGGATGTTTGTCTAATCCCTCGCTTTGTATTTTCCACTAAATCTTGTCATCGAACAGGCCAGCAGGGATGAGGGCTACGAGGTGGACGAGGACTTAGCCGAACAGGACGCCGCCTCCTTGTTTGAGGTGCTTTCTCACACTTATTCATAATCTTATTCTATGTCTGCAAATCCACAGGATTCTAATGTTTCGGAATGTGAGCCTGTAACGTTATTCACACGATTAGATTAGATCAAAGTTTATTGATCCCTCGGGCGTGTGCCCTTAAGGTTCCAAAAGCAGCAGTGTTCTTGTATTTCCACCCTTCTTGAGACATCAACAAGGAGAAGTACCATCCATATGAGGACCGTTGAACAAGTTAGGACATAAATCATGCATCTAATAGAGAATGTCTCATTTGCACCCCTTGGTGGTGAAATCTATCAAAATGAGGGTGGGTCCCAAAAAGGAGGGATTTTTCACATTGACTTTGTGTCGGTTTTAAAAGTGTTCCCGCTCTGGTCAACATATAAAATAACAAGTGTGTATGAAAAATTTGAAGTGCTCCCCCTCTGGCCAACGTATGTAATAACAAGTGTTTGTTTGGCCAAAATTAATGAAAAATAAATAAATAAATAAATATGTATGTAGAGACATACTGTAATAACTTGGAGTAAATAATGAAGATTAGACACCAATTATGAACAAAAAATGTAAAAAAATAACTAAAAGCTTACCTTTTTTTATATTTGCAAAGTTTGTATATATGATTAATGTTGTAAATACAAATATTTATATATATATATAGAAAGGGTGGTCCTAAAGAGGCGGGCATTTTTCGGAGGTCTCAAGAAGGTAACAAATACAAGAATGTGTGTGTGTGTGTGTGTGTTCTTGTATTTCTACCCTTCTTGAGACATCCACAAGGAGAAGTACCGTCCATATGAGGACCGGTGAACAAGTTAGGACATAAATCATGCATCTGATAGAGAATGTCTCATTTGCACCCCCTGGTGGTGAAATCTATCAAAATGAGGGTGGTCCCAAAAAGGAGGGATTTTTCACATTGACTGTGTGTCTGTTTAAAAAAGTGCTCCCCCTCTGGTCAACATATGAAATAACAAGTGTGTGTAAGAAATTGAAGTGCTCCCCCCTCTGGCCAACATATGTAATAAGTGTTTGTTTGGCCAAAATTAATGAAAAATAAGTAATGTATGTAGAGACATACTGTAATAACTTGGAGTAAATAATGAAGATTAGACACCAATTACAAACAAAAAATGTGAAAAAATAACTAAAAGCTTACCTTTTTTATATTTGCAAAGTTTGTATATATTATTAATGTTGTAAATGCAAATCTTTATATATATATATATATATATATATATATATATATATATATATATATATATATATATATATATATATATATATATATATATATATATATATATATATATATATATATATATATATATATAAAGGGTGGTCCTAAAGAGGTAGGCATTTTTCGGAGGTCTCAAGAAGGTAACAAATACAAGAATGTGGGTGTTCTTGTATTTCTACCATTCTTGGGACATCAACAAGGAGAAGTACCGTCCATATGAAGGACCGGTGAACAAGTTAGGACCGAAATCATGCATCTGATAGAGAATGTCTCATTTGCACCCCCTGGTGGTGAAATCTATCAAAATTAGGGTGGTCACAAAAAGTAGGGATTTTTCACATTGACTGTGTGTCGGTTTTAAAAGTGTTCCCGCTCTGGTCAACATATGAAACAACAAGTGTGTGTAAAAAAATTGAAGTGCTCCCCCTCTAGCCAACGTATGTAATAAGTGTTTCTTTGGCCAAAATTTATGAAAAATAAATTATTATTATATATGTATGTAGAGACATACTGTAATAACTTGGAGTAAATAATGAAGATTAGACACCAATTACGAACAAAAAAATTTAAAAAAATAACTAATAGCTTACCTTTTTTATATTTGCATATATTATTAATGTTGTAAGTACAAATATTTATATATATCTAGAAAGGGTGGTCCTAAAGAGGTAGGCATTTTTCGTTGTCACGTCGTGTCATTGCTGGTTTTAAGAGCAGAGGAGCATGTTCGGCAGCGCACAATCACAGAGTACTTACAAGCAGACACAGTGTGTAGACCGAAAAGGGAGAACGGACGCATTTTGGCTTAAAAACTAACCATAAAGGTGAAGTTATAACACTGAACCGCCCTCAGGAAGAGGTGCTTTAAGACATGGCTAGCTAGCTCGCGGCTAAAGTCCAGCCCCAGTCTGCAGTGTTTTAGCTACTTCTAAATCACTAATCCTTGTCTCCATGGCGACAAATAAAGTGAGTTTCTTACATGTAGCATTATCACTGGAGGATGAGAAATAGCTAAACATGCTTCACTACACACCGTAGCTCACCGGCGTCACAATGTAAACAAACACCCCTTAACTTAACATCCACTGTAATGATACCAAGTACAGGAGCGTATCTCGTCGCTACTACTATGATTACGTTAATATTTTTTGTCATCACATCTTTTGTTTTTTAAAAATGTATATTATGTTTATAAACTCAGTAATTATGTCATGAGGACTTTGAATATGACCAATGTATGATCCTGTAACTACTTGGTATCGGATCGATACCCAAATTTGTGGTATCATCCAAAACTAATGTAAAGCATCCAAACAACAGAAGAATAAGTGATTATTACATTTTAACAGAAGTGTAGATAGTGTCACGACGAGGGGGTTTTCGCAATTTACTGCGAGGATTGTTCTCCCAGGAAGCAAACGGACTATTCCGGATGGGATTTGAAGGTAGGACCATGATTTAATCTTGACTCTCAAATAGGTACAAACAAAAAAGGCGCACAAGGCGAAGGCACAACTTTAGCGCAGGAAACAAAAGCGAACACTTAGCATAAACTAAGGACAGGGCAAAAACTCACTAACTGTGGCATGAACAAACAAAAACTTACTTGGCAAGGCATGAAGCCAACAATGACGCCAGGATGACTAACTGGTAAAGACAGGCTTAAATAATAGTCTCTGATTAGAGCAGGTGCGTGTCCCGAACACATGAGGCAGGTGAAACTAATCAGTCGTCATGGAAACTAAAACAAACAAAGATGCACAAAAACAGGAACTAGTGGAGTCTTAAAATAACAGAAAATAACAAAAAACATGATCCAGACCACAGATCATGACAGATAGAACATGTTAAAAGAGAAAGTGAGCAGATATTTTCACAGTAAATGAACAAGTGGATTAATAATTCATTTTCTACCACTTGTCCTTAATAATTTAGACAAAATAATAGAATGATAAATGACACAATGTGTTACTGCATATGTCAGCAGACTAAATTAGGAGCCTTTGTTTGTTTACTTACTAATAAAAGACAAGTTGTCTTTTATGTTCACTAGGGATGATGCTCGAACCCGGTTTTCCCGGTTCTTCGATAAGAAAAAAACCGAGTCCTCTGACTCGAATCCCTTTTTGAGAACCGGTACCCGTTATCGAGACCACTATAGTAAAGAAAAATAGTTGGTTCTTTATTCGAATACCTGGGAACGAATCCCAAATGGGCAATGTTATGTCCATTTGATTGTAGACTCTTACTGACACCTTGTGGTGATATGAAAATACTACGCGTCATTAGTCTAGCCACTTCCGGGTTGGCGACGTCTGTTCAGTTCATGAGACAATTGAGAAGTAGACAAGTTGTGTTAGCTCCTACAAGCCTTGGAAAATATAAGTCTGTAAGTAAACTGTTTAACTTGTTTATGTAACTCAATATTAAGTTGGAAAGTGGTTAAATTTGAAACTAAGATGTTTATTGAAAAACGATTTTTGTGCACTGTTTCAATGGATGTTTTGAGGACTTAAAATGGCTGCCAGTCGTGTATTTCCACCATCGAAATAGTTTCAACACTCAGAAGTATTTGTTTGATGATAGTACTGTATATTTGTGTGAAGCTAATATTTACATATTGTGTATTACATTTCAGTATGTTAATTGAATCACATAGCTTATACATTTGTCATTGTGTGTATTTCAGTTTAAAAAAAAAATAATAATAACAGTCCAGTGCAAGACAAAAGTAAAGATAGGAAAAGACAAAGCAAGATCAACAACAATAAAGAGCCTAAATGGATTAATCTGCTTTGGAACTTTATTAGACGTCTTGGATTGTTTGTTAGCTGTCTGCCTGTGTGTGTAGTTAGGATGTTCCAATAGCAGCAGAAGTGCACTTTTTGGAGAGCTGTATTATTTTCAGTTTTGTGCCCAAGGGACTGATTTTATTTAACACTATATTATTATTTATACACCTATAGTGATCGCAGAGACAGGTTGTTTTTGTGTTACTGTATATATTTGTTTTTCTGAAAAATCCCACTTAATATACTTTGGGTAACAACAGTCAATATTTATTTATTTTATTTTTTTAGGGGGGTAACAGTCAATATTTATTTATTTATTTTATTTTTTTCTTATAAAATAAAAGTGAGCTTTTGTTAACCCAAACATTGTGTTTTTTTCCATACACAACAACCTATCTGGATTCGATAAGAGAATCGATAAGGAATCGGTTCGATAAGAGGATTCGATAATAAGCTCGAACTCGATCATTTCTTATCAAACATCATCCCTAATGTTCACTATTTTATTTAAGGACAAACTTGCAATAAGAAACATATGTTTAATGTACCCTAAGATTTTTTGTTAAAAATAAAGCCAATAATGCCATTTTTTGTGGTCCCTTTTATGTAAAAAAGTATCAAAAAGTATCGAAATACATTTTGGTACCGGTACCAAAATATTGGTATTAGGACAACACTACTCTCCACACAGCCCTTTAAACCTAAATATAGCCCTCATTAATTTACTGTTTAAAATGTGCACCGTTGAAAGGTTTTACATATTTCCACCAAAAAAAGTGGATAGAATTTTGTAGAAAAGCATGTTTTCTAGCACTTTTAAAAGGAGCACGTCCGCCTCTGAAGTAGCTTCCTGTTCAGCATCAAACGTGTTTCCAGCCAAGTGGCTTGTTTACATCTTTTCTGCAAATTGGACCCAGATTGCAAATGAAAGGCCTCTCCGCTCGCGTTTACTTGCACCCCCCGCAGGCAGGAGAAGGCATGTTTGGCACGGACGAGACGACCTTCAGCTTCATCCTGGCAAACAGGAACTACATGCAGCTGCAGGCTACTTTCAAGGCGTACGAAGCGGTAAGTGGGAGTCATTTTGTGTCTCTGGCTTGACGCGCCTCATTCAACTTTTGTCCGCGTTGAAGCTTTCAGGGAAGGATATTCTGGACACCATCGACGCGGAGGCCACAGGAACTTTAAAGGAGTGTTACGTCACGCTAGGTATGCAGTTTCGCACTTTTCTTACGATATAAACAAAATAACCCCCTAATAGTGTCAGTATTTGAGGCCTGATCGACCAAGATCCAAATACCATGCGCTAAACAACGTGCAAAAATTAAATAGCGTGTACTATTGTGGGCTTGTGATCTACTGAGACTGATAACCGGTGCAGACCGCCCTAATTAAATGTGCTTTAATTAATTATAGTTAGTCATTACTTTCTCCCAAAAAAGTACTGAATTACTCTTTGATAAATGGAATTATGTACCAGGCAAAGTAGTTCATGCATAACTTAAAAAGAAAAAAAAAAAATCTAATATCTGGAAGGGAGTTAGTTGAGAGACGTTTCATGAGAGCGGAGTGTGTGCCAAATTACTTTTAAAAAGTTATTGTGTGAATGCGCCAAAGCATTCACACATGGTTTTCTACACCAAAATTCATTTATTTATTATTCTTCAACTTATTCTTCTACTCCAGATTTTGGCGCGCTCTACGTTCCACATTTTTCAGCCGATTTCCCCAGAATTCCAGGTTTTCTAGGACATTTTTCCCATTCAAAATGAATTGGCCATTTTTCAAACTTCCACCATTTCCACATTTTTCAACCTATTCAAACCATTTTGGAAATTTAAACTTCCCCTTTTCCAAGTTCAAAAAAATTCCAGGATTTTCCACAATTCCTGGTTTTCCAAAGCCCTATTTCCACCCTTTTTTCTGGCGACTACTCCTCCCACATTTTTCAACCCACTTCAACTGTTCCACCGTCAAAACATTCCTCTTGATTAGGACAAAAAATAAAGTTGTTTTTTGAACTGGAAAAATTCCCGGTTTTCCTGAAATTCCAGGGATTCCGTAATACAATTTTTCAATTCAACGTGTTACTACTTCAACATTTCTCGACCGATTTGGAAAATTTCCACACCAACCATTTCAACTCATTCAGACCATTCAAGTTTTTTTCCAAAAAATTCACGCTTTTCCCGAAATTCAGAAATTTTTGGGAAATTCCCATTCTTCAAACTTCCACAATTCTCACATTCTTCAACCCATTCTAAGCATTCCACCTTTAACACATTCCACCATTCTGGAAATTCCTACTACCTTTTTTCCAAGTTTAAAAAAAATCCAGATTTTCCCGAAATTCCCTAATACCATTTACTACTTCAACATTTCTTGCCGGATTTAAACAATTCCAACACCAACCAAGTCAGCTCATTTAGGACATTCATGCTCCTAATTATTGAGTGATTGCTCCAAAACATTCACACATATGGTTTTCTACACCAAAATCCATCTATTTATTATTATTATTCAACTTCAACCTATTATTATTCTTCTCCAGATTTTGGCGCGCTCTACCTTCCACATTTTTCACCCGATTCAAACCGTTCCAACTTCAAACTTTTCAGCCTATTCGGGAATCACAGGCTTTCCCTTGACAAATTCCAAAAATTCCCAGATTTCCCAGAATTCTACCTTTTCTGGGACAATGTTCCCCATTCAAAATTAATTGGCCATTTTTCAAACTTCCACCATTTCCACATGTTTCAACCTATTCAAACCATTCCACCTTCAACCTATTCCACCATCCTGGAAATTCAAACTTCCACTTTTCCAAGTTCAAATAAATTCCAGGATTTTCCACAATTCCTGGTTTTCCAAAGCCCTATTTTCACCCTTTTTTCTGGCGACTACTACTCCCACATTTTTCAACACATTTCAACCGTTCCACCGTCAAAACATTCCTCTTAATCAGGACAAAAAAAACGAAGTTGTTTTTTGAACTGAAAAAATTCCCGGTTTTCCCGAAATTCCAGGAATTCCATTATACAATTTCTCAATTCAACATGTTACAACTTCAACATTTCTCGACCGATTTGAAAAATTTCAACACCAACATTTTCAACTAATTTAGACCATTCAAGTTTTTTTTACCATTCTCAAAAAAATTCCTGTTTTTCCCATTTTTTCTGATATTCCCATTGAAATCAATGGGATATTCGTCAAAGTTCCACAACTTCCACATTTTTCATCTGAGTCAAACCGTTCCAACTTCAAAATATTCAGCCTGTTCAGGAATTGTGTGCTCTACTTCAACAATTCTAAAAAAATTCCCGGATTTCCCATAATTACTTTTTTTTTTTTTTTTGCATTTTCCCCATTCAAAATGAATTAGCCATTTTTCAAATTTCCACAATTCCCACATTCTTTAACCCATTCAAACCATTACACCGTTCTGGAAATTCAAACTACCTTTTTTGCCACATTCAACAAAATTCCAGGAGTTCCTGTTTTTTGGTAACTTATTTCCACCCTTAAGTTCGACTACTCCCTTCACATTTTTCAACCCATTTCAACCGTTCCACTCTCAAAACACTCCTCATATGGTTAAGGAACTAGAACAATTCCCGGTTTTCCCGAAATTCCAGGAATTTCTCTATTAAAAACTGTTACTAATTCAACATTTCTTGACCGATTCAAACAATTCCAACACCAACCAATTCAGCTCATTCAGGACATTCATGCTCCGAATCATTTTCAAAAAAAATCCTGCTTACCCCAAAATTCCAGGAAGTTCCCATTGAAATGAATGGGACATTTTTCCCCATTCAAAATTAATTGGCCATTTTTCAAACTTCCACCATTTCCACATGTTTCAACCTATTCAAACCATTCCACCTTCAACCTATTCCACCATCCTGGAAATTCAAACTTCCCCTTTTCCAAGTTCAAATAAATTCCAGGATTTTCCACAATTCCTGGTTTTCCAAAGCCCTATTTTCACCCTTTTTTCTGGCGACTACTACTCCCACATTTTTCAACACATTTCAACCGTTCCACCGTCAAAACATTCCTCTTAATCAGGACAAAAAAAACGAAGTTGTTTTTTGAACTGAAAAAATTCCCGGTTTTCCCGAAATTCCAGGAATTCCATTATACAATTTCTCAATTCAACATGTTACAACTTCAACATTTCTCGACCGATTTGAAAAATTTCAACACCAACATTTTCAACTAATTTAGACCATTCAAGTTTTTTTTACCATTCTCAAAAAAATTCCCGTTTTTCCCATTTTTTCTGATATTCCCATTGAAATCAATGGGATATTCGTCAAAGTTCCACAACTTCCACATTTTTCATCTGAGTCAAACCGTTCCAACTTCAAAATATTCAGCCTGTTCAGGAATTGTGTGCTCTACTTCAACAATTCTAAAAAAATTCCCGGATTTCCCATAATTACTTCTTTTTTTTTTTGCATTTTCCCCATTCAAAATGAATTAGCCATTTTTCAAATTTCCACAATTCCCACATTCTTTAACCCATTCAAACCATTACACCGTTCTGGAAATTCAAACTACCTTTTTTGCCACATTCAACAAAATTCCAGGAATTCCTGTTTTTTGGTAACTTATTTCCACCCTTAAGTTCGACTACTCCCTTCACATTTTTCAACCCATTTCAACCGTTCCACTCTCAAAACACTCCTCATATGGTTAAGGAACTAGAACAATTCCCGGTTTTCCCGGTTTTCCAGGAATTTCTCTATTAAAAACTGTTACTAATTCAACATTTCTTGACCGATTCAAACAATTCCAACACCAACCAATTCAGCTCATTCAGGACATTCATGCTCCGAATCATTTTCAAAAAAAATCCTGCTTACCCCAAAATTCCAGGAAGTTCCCATTGAAATGAATGGGACATTTTTCCAAGTTTCACGATTCCCACATTTTTCAACCTATTCAAACCATTCCAACATTAACCCATTCCACTCATCCTGGACATTCAAACTAACACTTTCCCAAGTTCCAAACCAAATTTCGGTTTTCCTGGAAATTTAAACTCTTCAACATTCAAACCATTCCAACATAAAAACCATTTCAACATGTAAACAATTTCTACAATCCATTAGCATTTCAGTTCAGCGTCAGCTCTTCAACATTCAAACTTTTCTTTCATATTACATCCTGTCAGCATTTCACTTCAACTTCAGCAATGGAGCATTCACACGCAATTCCTCGAGGAATTGCCCCTTCTAGTTATAGTTAATAATTGCTTTCCCCCAAAAAAGTACTGAAATACTCTTTGATAATTGGAATTATGTACCAGGCAAAGTAGTTAATGCATTACTTAAAAAGAAGAAAAAAAATCTAATATCTGGAAAGGAGTTAGTTGAGAGACGTTTCATGAGAGCGGAGTGCGTGCCTTTAAAAGTCGGTGCCTGTTGCCAAGTGACTTGTGATTTTAGCGCGGCTTTGTTTGTTAGCTTAGCTGGTGCAGACCGCCCCAATTAAGTTAAGTTACACTGGCCAAAAATACTTGTTATATAAAACCTTTGTCTTGTTTTTAATGAATACTTAGGCCTACTTCGCTACTGTATTTTAATGTTGGTCATTATGGTGGTACTTTTAACTTTTACCTGACATGCATGTTCCTATATCGGACTTTTATAGAATCTAGTAACTAAATATTTGTGAATGTGTGTCCTCTGTAGTGAGGTGTGCCAAGAACCCACAGCTGTACTTCGCTCGTCGTCTCAACAGTGCTATGAAAGGAATCGGCACCGATGAGGACACGCTCATTCGCATCATTGTCGGTCGCTCTGAGGTGAGTGTGTGTGTGATCTTGTATTTCTACCCTTCTTGAGACATCAACAAGGAAAAGTACCTTCCATACGAGGTGAACAAGTTAGGACCGAAATCATGCATCTGATAGATCATGTCTCATTTGCACCCCCTGGTGGTGAAATATATCAAAATTATGGTGGTCCCAAAAAGGAGGGATTTTTCCAATTGACTGTGTCGGTTTTAAAAGTGCTCCCCCTCTGGTCAACATATGAAATAACAAGTGTGTGTAAAAATTTGAAGTGCTCCCCCTCTGGTCAACATATGTAATAAGTGTTTTTTTGGCCAACATTAATTAAAAATAAATAAATAAGTATGTATATAGGGACATATTGTAATAACTTGGAGTAAATAATGAAGATTAGAAACCAATTACAAAGAAAAAATTTGAAAAAATAACTAAAAGCTTACATTTTTTATATTTGCAAAGTTTGTATATATTATTAATGTTGTAAATACAAATCTTTATATATCTAGATACGGTGGTCCTAAAGAGGTAGGCATTTTTCTCAGGTCTCAAGAAGGTAATAAATACAAGAATGTGTGTGTGTGTGTGTGTGTGTGTGAGTGTGTGTGTGTGTTCTTGTATTTCTACCCTTCTAGAGACATCAACAAGGAAACGTACCATATGGACCGGTGAACAAGTTAGAACATAAATCATGGTCCCAATACGGGAAACCATCACATCTAATAGAGAATGTCTCATTTGCACCCCCTGGTGGTGAAATCTATCAAAATGAGGGGGGTCCCAAAAAGGAGGGATTTTTCCAATTTACTGTGTGTCGGTTTTAAAAGTGCTCCCCCTCTGGTCAACATATGAAATAACAAGTGTGTGTAAAAATTTGAAGTGCTCCCTCTCTGGTCAACATATGTAATAACAAGTGTTTTTTTGGCCAACATTAATTAAAAAGATTAATAAATATGTATGTAGAGACATACTGTAATAACTTGGAGTAAATAATGAAGATTAGAAATCAATTTGGAACACTTCAGGAACCCACCGTCAGTAACTACAGTTGGTCGCTACGTCTGTAAGTGCAAGTTAAAATCAACAACACCCAGAAACGGGGATGTCGTTGTGGCTTGTGCAGCCCTTTGAGACACATGTGATTTAGGGCTATATAAATAAACATTGATTGATTGAATTAAAAACAAAAATAAAATAACTAAAAGCTTGCATTTTTATATGTGCATAGTATGTATATATTATTAATGTTGTAAATACAAATCTTTATATATCTAGAAAGGGTGATCCTAAAGAGGTAGGCATTTTTCAGAGGTCTCAAGAAGGTAACGCATACAAGATTGTTTGTGTGTGTGTGTGTGTGTGTGTGTGTGTGTGTGTGTGTGTGTGTGAGACCACCGCCAAATCAACTGTCAGCTGCGACAATGACGAAGTTAAATATACTGCAACAAATGTAGTATTCACTATAAACTATGATCCAGCAACAAATTCCTCACATCGTAAGTTACATTTTCAGCTCTATGGTTGTCATCACTTTTTTTTTTTAACCTTTGTTGTCACTGGTACTCTTCTCAAACATGTTTAGTCCTTTTGCAAGTTCAAGATTGACTATACACACTCTTAGCGCTCATAAACGTGTTATAGGTCAACAATATATATATATATATATATATATATTTTACTTTCAACTCTTCACATCTTTAACAGCTTCAGATATATCTGTTGATATAACGTTTTGTAATTATTCTTTTATGTGTTTTCTTTATATATATTTTATTAAATGTTTGTAAAAAATTGCAACAGTTTTCTTCGAACTGGAAAATGCAAAATGTGCTATAGTACTAAAACACAAGTTGCAGAGTGAAGTATTTGAAACTGGGTATTTACAGCCTCGATAAGGTTAATAATTCATGACATTTATTTTAAAAAAAAAGATTATTTTTAAAATGCCGAGAAATCGCAGGCAGTTCTTGGTTTAGCTTATTGAACTCACAAAATTATGTTATATGTATCTGCCATGTTATCATTTTCATTGCATTTTTGGCAATTTAAATCATTCTCATCAAAGCTCTGAGAATGATGAATTATGTTTTTTGGCGCCATCTGGTGGTTAAGGGACGCAAGTACCCCAAAACAATAATTTCCTGTTTTTAAATTAGCAAGAATGAAATTCATTTTTCAATAATAAATAAAAAAAACCATAGTAATATACCAGGATTACAGTCTGTTAAAAATAGCAGTTATAACAGGAGTCAACGGGGCCCAAAGAGTTCTTAAGAGAAATTAAGTATACTTTATTTTTGTATCCTATTTCTACAACATTGCAATCAGAAACTGTATGCAAGTACAAAACCCAAAACCAGTGAAGTTGGCACGTTGTGTAAATCGTGAATGAAATCCTTTTCAAACTATATTCAATTGAATAGACTGCAAAGACAAGATACTTCACATTCGAACTGGAAAACTAATTTGGAATTTGATGCCTGCAACATGTTTCAAAAAAGCTGGCACAAGTGGCAAAAAAGACTGAGAAAGTTGAGGAATGCTCATCAAACACTTATTTGGAACATCCTACAGGTGAACAGGCTAATTGGGAACAGGTGGGTGCCATGATTGGGTATAAAAGCAGCTTCCATGAAATGCTCAGTCATTCACAAACAAGGACGGGGCGAGGGTCACCGCTTTGTGAACAAATGCGTGAGAAAATTGTCGAACAGTTTAAGAACAACATTTGTCAACCAGCTATGGCAAGGAATTTAGGGATTTCACCATCTACGGTCCGTAATATCAATATATTAAGCGCTGATATTACGGACCTACCATCTCTCAGGCGGTACTGCATCAAAAAGCGACATGAGTGTGTAAAGGATATCCCCACATGGGCTCAGGAACACTTCAGAAAACCACTGTCAGTAACTACAGTTGGTCGCTGCATCTGTAAGTGCAAGTTAAAACGCTACTATGCAAAGCAAAAGCCATTTATCAACAACACCCAGAAACACCGGGCCCCGAGCTCATCTAAGATGGACTGATGCAAAGTATAAAAGTGTTCTGTGGTCTGACAAGTCCACATTTCAAATTGTTTTTGGAAACTGTGGACGTCGTGTCCTCCGGGCAAAAGAGGAAACGAACCATACGGATTGTTCTAGGCGCAAAGTGTAAAAGCCAGCATCTGTGATGGTATGGGGATGTATTAGTGCCCAAGACATGGGTAATTTACACATCTGTGAAGGCGCCATTAATGCTGAAAGGTACATACAGGTTTTGGAGCAAGATATGTTGCCATCCAAGCAACGTTATCATGGACGCCCCTGCTTATTTCAGCAAGACAATGCCAAGCCACGTGTTACAACAGCGTGGCTTCATAGTAAAAGAGTGCGGGTACTAGACTGGCCTGCCTGTAGTCCAGTCCAGATCTCATTATGAAACCTAAAATACCACAACAGACTGTTGAAAAACTTAAGCTGTACATCAAGCAAGAATGGGAAATAATTCCACCTAAAAAGCTTCAACAATTCCCAAACGTTTACTGAGTGTTGTTAAAAGGAAAGGCCATGTAACGCAGTGGCAAAAATGCCCCCGTGCCAACTTTTTTGCAATGTGTTGTTGCCATTAAATTCTAAGTCAATGATTATTTGCAAAAAGAAATTAAGTTTCTCAGTTCGAACATTAAATACACTATATTGCCAAAAGTATTTGGCCACCCATCCAAATGATAAGAATCAGGTGTCCTAATCACTTGGCCCGGCCACAGGTGTATAAAATCAAGCACTTAGGCATGCAGACTGTTTCTACAAACATTTGTGAAAGAATGGGCCGCTCTCAGTGATTTCCAGCGTGGAACTGTCATAGGATACCAACAAATCCAGTCGTGAAATTTCCTCGCTCCTAAATATTACAAAGTCAATGTCGGCTTTATTATAAGAAAAGGGAAGAGTTTGGGAGCAACAGCGACTCAGCCACCAAGTGGTACACCACGTAAACTGACCGAGAGGGGTAAGCGGAGGAATTATGGTGAGGGGTTGTTTTTCTGAATAGTTACCTTTTCACATGTTGCATGTTGTGCTTCGTGGCTCGATTCCGTCCTTCTGCGCTCTCTGTGGTAACTCCGCCCCTTCCCCCCCCCCAGATCGACCTGGAGACGGTGAAGGACATGTACCTGGAGAAGTACGACGTCACCCTCAAAGACGCGCTGGACTCGGAGTGCGGCGGCGACTTCAAGCGCCTCCTGCTGGAGATCCTGCACTGAAGGCCTTTTTCCTTCGTCCCCTACCAAAAGTCCCGTATCTTCCCGTCTACCTCCTCCATCAGTGCACTTCACTATCCCGATGCTTCGGCGTATACTCCCCGTCAGCGCTCTGTCCACTGGTGTGTCTCAAATGTCTCTGCAGCGTGGACCAAAAAGCAAAATGTCAACTGCCTTTTACAGTTTTTCCAAGATTATTACACTCAGTGGAAACTGCCATGGTAATATATTGTACACTCCGCTTTAATCCGCTCGCTAACTTGCTTCACTATCCCTGTGTGACATCATTTGCCTCAAAGATGCCTTGTCTAGACTAGTACACAATGCAAATAATTCACAGCTGCAACACATAAGTGCCGAATCAAACTGTTTTAAGTGTGGCGTTCAGGGCTTGTGGGATTTTTTCCCCTTTAAGCCCTTTTAATGACACTTAAATTGTATGTATTTCTCTCTGTCGCTCACTTTCACACAACACATTGGGCAGTATCGCACTTGATATCGCGTGTGCACTGCCGATATAGAACACACAAGACTTGAACGTCCCTATTCATGCAAGCAACTGCTACTGTAAAAATAATATATGTAGCTGCTATAATATGCTAATTTCATGCACTGGGTTATTTAAAGGATGTTTGATGGAAAAAGTGGCGTACTGATGCAAATAAAATAAATAGCTAAATAATTTGTCTTTGTTTTATTTAGATGACAATAAGTAGCCCTGTTGTAACCATTTGTGTGGAAAATATGAATAAATATTTTATTTTATTTTATTATTTTTTAAATATTTTGTAGCACTTTTGAGATTTTAACAAATGAAAAGTGTGTTACAAATGTAATTCATTATTATTATTATTTATTTTTATAAATCTACATATTTTTTATTATTAAAATGTTCCATCCTGTATTATAGATAGATACTGTATATAGTACTTTATTGATTACATCAGGAGAGTTCCATCAGGAAAATTAATTGTTCCTGCTAATATTTGCACACACAAAAAAACCCACTAAAATACACTTAAGGTGAGAAATATTTATTAAAAAAAATTCCACCAACGGACGCATACTTAAAATTCAAAGCATGCGGGGAAAATTTTTATATTTTATTTTGGAAAAAACTAAAAACACATTACACATATTTAAAGACAAACATTTGTGTTAATATATGCTAATATCATGCACTGGGTTATTTAACGGATGTTTGTTGGAAAAAGTGGCGTACAGATGCAAATAAAATAAATAGCTAAATAATTTGTCTTTGTTTTATTTAGATGGCATTAAACCTTAAAGCAGCCCTGTTTTAACCATTTGTGTGGAAAATATGAATGAATATATTTATTTATTTTTATTTTTTTAATATTTTGTAGCACTTTGAGATTTTAACAAATGTATGTTCATTATTATTATTTATTTTCATAAATCTACATATTTTTTATTTATTAAAATTTTCCACCCTGTATTATAGATAGATAGGTAGTACTTTATTGATTACTTCAGGAGAGTTCCCTCAGGAAAATTAATTGTTCCTGCTAATATTTGCACACACAAAAAAAAATCACTAAAATACACTTATTTTGGTGAGAAATATTTATTTAAAAATTGTTATATTTTATTTTGGAAAAAAACTAAAAACACATTACACATATTTAAAGACAAACAATTATTATGAATATCAAAATTTAGGCTTTTTTCCCATTACATTCAGTCTTTTTTTCTTACATTTTTGATGTGTTTTTATTTTATTTTGACAAATCTCAAAACTGCAAACGGCCTCTGGGCCACACTTTGGACACCACTGATTTAGAATTACGTTTGAAAATGTAATAAGTAGTAAAATAAATATGAAGCATGGGGAAAACTCTTGCATTAGATCTAAACTACCTCTCTTTATGTCCTCGCCGGATTTTGTTTGTCTCAGGGGTCACCAAACTTTTTGACCCGGGGGCCGCATTGGGTTAAAAACATGTATATATATATTAACTAATATGTTCAAGTGTCTGTGTTAGTATGATTAACTTACAATGGCATTCTGTTTGTATTGTTTCAGTTGTGTAAATTCACCAAAACGTCACCGCAGAGTTATTATTGAGTCTGTTTAGCTTTCGCATTGGGTCAATGACGATGACGTCCATTTTGTTTTATCAGCCGTTTTACTGCCTTGACAGAGGCACCGTTTGGGAACAATCAAAGTATGTAAATAAACAAAATATTTCGTACCGGTATATACGCGGCTTATAGGTAGGTCTTTATTGTTTTCAGCACAAACCCGTTCAAGATTAGACAAACAAACAGTGTACAGGGTTACGGAACAGGAAGATGGGAAAAAAGGTAAACGCTGGGGGAGGATGAGTAAAAAAATACAATCTAGACTAGTGGGAAAAAAACCTCCATAGCGAAGCAAATATACATATTACAACATACATCTCGGGACTTGCAACAGAGGGGAGGGAGTGGGGGCTACGGTGGGAGGCTGCAGCTCTTCAGGCGTTGCCCAGCCGTCCATCACCCTTAAGGGATTGGCGTCAAGGGTGTTGGGGTATGTGTGTGTGGAGTATATTATATATTATAGTCCGGTGCGGCTGATACATGGAAAAATATCTTTGTCTTCTAAAATTTAGAGGGTGCGGCTTATATACCGGTGCACTCTATAGTCCAAAAAATATGGTATGTACAGTAATGGCTGGAGTTTGATTATTTTTCATCGCAAAGTTATGGGCAGATTTTGGTTTAAAGGCCTACTGAAAGCCATTACTACCGACCACGCAGTCTGATAGTTTATACATCAATGATGAAATCTTAACATTGCAACACATGCCAATACGGCCGGGTTAACTTATAAAGTGCAATTTTAAATTTCCCGCGAAACTTCCGGTTGAAAACGTCTATGTATGATGACGTATGCGCGTGACGTCAATGGTTGAAACGGAAGTATTCGGACCCCATTGGATCCAATACAAAAAGCTCTGATTTCATCGCAAAATTCCACAGTATTCTGGACATCTGTGTTGGTGAATCTTTTGCAATTTGTTTAATGAACAATGAAGACTGCAAAGAAGAAAGCTGTAGGTGGGATCGGTGTATTAGCGGCGGACTACAGCAACACAACCAGGACGACTTTGAGATGGATAGCAGACGCGCTATCCGACGCTAGTCGCCGACCGCATCTATGATCGGGTGAAGTCCTTCGTCGCTCCGTCGATCGCTGGAACGCAGGTGAGCACGGGTGTTGATGAGCAGATGAGGGCTGGCGTAGGTGGAGCGCTAATGTTTTTATCATAGCTCTGACGAGGTCCCGTAGCTAAGTTAGCTTCAATGGCGTCGTTAGCAACAGCATTGTTGTTGGGTCAGGGGTTTATTTCTATCTGCATTTAAGCCCGATGCTATCACGTTAGCTCCGTAGCTAAAGAGCTTCGCCGATGTATTGTCGTGGAGATAAAAGTCACTGTGAATGTCCATTTCGCGTTCCCGACTCTTATTTTCAAGAGGATATAGTATCCGAGGTGGTTTAAAATACAAACCCGTGATCCACAATAGAAAAAGGAGAAAGTGTGGAATCCAATGAACCCTTGTACCTAAGTTACGGTCAGAGCGAAAAAAGATACGTCCTGCACTGCACTCTAGTCCTTCACTCTCACGTTCCTCATCCACAGATCTTTCATCCTCGCTCAAATTAATGGGGTAATCGTCGCTTTCTCTGTCCTAATCACTCTCGCTGCATTGTAAACAATGGGGAAATGTGAGGAGCCCTTCAACCTGTGACGTCACGCTACTTCCGGTACAGGCAAGGCTTTTTTATCAGCGACCAAAACTTTATCGTCAATGTTCTCTACTAAATCCTTTCAGCAAAAATATGGCAATATCGCGAAATGATCAAGTATGACACATAGAATGGATCTGCTATCCCCGTTTAGATAAAAAAAATTCATTTCAGTAGGCCTTTAACTGTTCGAAATTTTCCGAAATGGGATAAGGAACTATTGATTAGATTTTGTGCCTTATCCGGATCACCATCTGGATGAAATTAAAAAATTTTTTTTGGCAATCTTTACTATTGTGTCATAAGGCCTGAGAAGTGATTTGCATTGTTTTATATTATAGCATCATAGCAAACATGCAGCAATAAGTCTGTAACAAGTACACCGTTAGACAGGTTTCCATAAAAAAACATCATACCTGTGAACTGTTGCTCTCATGCCAAAACAAATTTAGCACTGAGGTGATGAGGAGGTTGTCGTAGGGGCCATTGCTCGCTTAGTGATATCGTTTCGTTGTTGAAATGTATGCTTTCTCGTGTAATCGGAACCACCTGGAATGATCTGCCAAGAACAAGCGGCTTCTACGTTTCTGGCAGGAAAAAAGGTCACAGATTGTGTCAGAAAGCAAAAAACAAGGCCTTTATTTTTTCTCCTGGGTTATGAAATATAAACTATAGTACATGATAGATACATCTTATTATGGAGATATTAGGTATTACAATGCAGAGGCCGGAACATATGTTTCCGTTAAAGCTGCTGAGCAGTGCAGCCATTAAACAAGGCATGCAGTGGACGTTCACATTAGAGAATGGGGACTAAAATGAAACACATGCTCGTAAGTAACACAGACTAACTCTTCTTGTGACGACAGCGGGATAAATAGCAAATCTCAACTTATGTAGTATTACACATGGTTACAGTATTGTTTTTTTTTATACATATAGTGATCGCTGACTCCTGATAGATTTGTAGATCATTTGTATGGCACCAATGGAAAAAGCAGTGGTGAAATATTAGCTTGTTTGCAGCCATAAATTGTTGTATTGTCAGTATCGGCCGATACCAGTATACGGTCGTGGTCAAAAGTTGACATACACTTGTAAAGAACATAATGTCATGGCTGTCTTGAGTTGCCAATCATTTCTACAACTCTTATTTTTTTGTGATAGAATGATGATTGTCTGCTAGGGGTGTAACAGTATACAAAAATGTCGGTTCGGTACGTACCTCGGTTTAGAGGTCACGGTTCGGTTCATTTTCGGTACCGTAAGAAAACAACAAAATATACATTTTTTGGTTATTTATTTACCAAATTAGCAAAATCTTCCAGCAAAAATATTTTTCTTAGTGGAATATTTGATGTGAAGTAATGGGAACCTTGGATAGGTCAATAATTCATAACAACATTGATTTTGATTCAATATTATGTTTTGAGCAATGACAGCTTTGATTTATTAGTCAACATTGCAACTTTTTCTAAATAACATTTCACCTTAAGCTTTTTTATTTCACTTTTTTTATGTTTTTGTTTATTTTAATAGTATTTTTAGAATGTGCCGTGGGCCTTTAAAATATTAGCTGTGGGACGCAAATGGCCTCCGGGGCACACTTTTGACACCCCTGCTATAGATAATAAAAAATTAAATCTGATAAATCTATGGATAAAAAGTAGGGATGTCCGATAATGGCTTTTTGTCGATATCCGATATTGTCCAACTCTTAATTACCGATATCGATATCAGCCGATACCGATATATACAGTCATGGAATTAACACATTATTATGCCTAATTTGGACAACCAGGTATGGTGAAGATAAGGTCCTTTTTAAAAATAATAATACAATAAAATAAGATAAATAAATTCAAAACATTTTCTTGAATAAAAAAGAAAGTAAAACAATATAAAAACAGTTACATAGAAACTAGTAATTAATGAAAATGAGTAAAATTAACTGTTAAAGGTTAGTACTATTTAATCCCCCTCTTGTCCCCACAATTCCCCCCTCTCTCTTCCTTTTTTTTCTCTTTCTATCCCCTCCTGCTCCGGCCCGGCTGCACCAAATGATAATATAAATACATTTAATAAAGTCAAATACAAATAAGGCAGCAAGAGAAGTATCCTACACTTCTCTTTTGTAAAGTAAATCTGAACAGCCGATATGGGCATCTACATCAACTATATGATTTGCCTGTGAAGCTGGGCAGGACATTATAGAAAAGAAAAAGAAAAAAAAAAAAGAAGAAAAAAAAAAAAAAAGGTTAGTACTATTAGTGGACCAGCAGCACGCACAATCATGTGTGCTTACGGGCTGTATCCCTTGCAGACTGTATTGATATATATTGATATATAATGTAGGAACCAGAATATTAATAACAGAAAGAAACAACCCTTTTGTGTGAATGAGTGTAAATGAGGGAGGGAGTTTTTTTTGGGTTAGTGTACTAATTGTAAGTGTATCTTGTGTTTTTTATGTTGATTTAACAAAAAAAAAACAAAAAAAAATGATACCGATAATAAAAAAAACGATGCCGATAATTTCCGATATTACATTTTAAAGCATTTATCGGACGATATTATCGGACATCTCTAATAAAAAGCAGAGCCTGGCGACGCATGCGCGTTCATCATAACTCTCTCGCTCTCTCTGTCTCTGCCCCTCCCTCACCAATGCTGCTGCGTGCACAATTTGTTATGTTTTTAACCCCTTCTTAACCCTGAACGTACATAGAAAATACACGCAACCCTAACTCATAATGCCGGACATTTGAGGCATTTAAGAAACTCCGCCCTGACAGCCCCGCAAAAGAGGACATGTCCGGTGAAAAGACGACGTATGGTCAGTCTATCGTAGCCCGTTAGCTGCTAGCATGCCGTGTGTTGTGCCTCGGTGTGCATTGTTTACATAACGTACGTTACGCTACTTAATATGTCCGTGTGGAAACTCGTTCGGTACACCTCCGAACCGAACCGAAACCCCCATACCGAAACGGTTCAATACAAATACACGTACCGTTACGCCCCTATTGTCTGCGCTTCCCTGCTTAGGCTGCTGCCCCCGCGACCCAACCTTTGATAAGCGGAAGAAGATGGATGGATGGATGGATTCAATTTAGTCCAGTTTGTTGCTCTCTCCCACAGTACAGCCATGTCATCAAAAGCTTTGGCCAACAAAAATGGCTACCGGGGCCCCACAATGCATTCGAGCCCTATTACACAGTATTAAAGTCTACAGTATCTTACAAAAGTGAGGACTATACGCCTTCCAAATTTGGTAAATTTTTGATTATATCTTGTTAAGAAACAATACTAAAGAAATGAAACTTTAGAGTAATCAGTGTATTGTCCCTTGAGAAGATCAAATGGTTGCTATGTCTACTCCTGAGAAATACGGTATCTAAACAATATGAATAAACATGTGAGCTTACACTGCAAAAACTGAAATCTAAGTAAGATTAAATATCTCAAATAAGGCTGATATTTGCTTATTTTCTGTCTGATAAGATAATTCTTCTCACTAAGCAGATTTTATGTTAGAGTGTTTTACTTGTTTTAAGGGTTTTGGTCCTAAATGATCTCAGTAAGATATTACAGCTTGTTGCTGAGATTTGATGACCTATATTGAGTAAAACATGCTTGAAACTAGAATATCAAGTGTTGCAAAGCTGTGTCATCAACACTCACAAGTATAAAACTACTTTTTTAAAGTAATAATTTCTTACTTCAAGCATGAAATAAAAAATCATGATATCATTATGTCAAGATAATGTCACTAGCATTTACTTAATTTAAGAATATTTTTCAACATATTGAGCAAAAAGGTCTCTTTTTTTTCTACCAAGAAAAGTGCACTTGTTATTAGTGAGAATATACTTATTTTAAGGTATTTTTGGGTTCATTGAGGTTAGCTAATTTTACTTGTTTTGGAAAGTCTTGACAAGTCGAATTTTCTTGTTCTATTTGCAGATAATTTTGCTTAGTTCAAATAAAATAGCCCTAATTTCTGTATTTTTTTTTCTTGTTTTTGAACACTGACTTTTTGCAGTGTAGGTATTCCAACTTTGGGACCACAATTTGAGGGTGGTCGTCTTTTGTCATGTTGGATGAGTACGGTGTGGAAGAACTTGAGAGCCCTGACCTCAACCTTATTCAAACCTTTAAGACAGGGGTGTCCAAACTTTTTCCAGCAAGGGCCGCATACAGAAAAGTTGAAGGCTCTCGGGGCCACCCCGAAAACCTCTTGCATGCCAGTTATTATTAGTTTTTTTTTCGTTTGCATGATTTCCTGTCCAGCGCTCTTATTTTTTGTTCCACGTCCTTTTTCACGACCTCAACGTTGTACCTTTACACTTCATACACTTCCATTTGTGCACCTGCCTTTCTCTGGTAAAGAACACTTGTTTACTGCACTTGCCTGCCGTCTCTGTATCCCGGAGTGCCTAACGTAACAAAAACTAATACAATGTAGTTGAATCAATTATTGTTATTACTATTCTTTATCAATATTAGTATTATTATTACATTATAACGCTTAGCACACTCAAAATCTTACCATTACCATTGTTTTCTGCACTTGCCTGCCGTCCCTGCATCCTGGAGTGCATACATAAAACGAACATAACAAAAAACCAGTACAATGTACCGTAATTTCCGGACTATAAGCCGCTACTTTTTCCCCTCGTTTTGGTCCCTGCGGCTTTTACGACGGTGCGGCTTTTTTACGGCTTTTTTTACGGCTTACGGTAACCAGGGGATGCACTACCGAGGATGCGCGAGACCGAGGCAGACATCTGGCGCCAGGTAACGAGAGCAAAACAAAGAGTAGGAGAGCGTCAGCGACAGTTTGCGCGAAGGAAGTGTTCATGCAAACACCCTCAATATGGAAAACAAACGGAGAAGTGCATATGATGCTGCTTTTAAGTTAAAGGCAATCGATCTGACGACGCCATTTTGGACCTGTTCTTCTCCGACACCGACGAAGAGGATTTCGGTGGTTTTAGTACGCAGGAGGAAGACGATGACACAATGATTAAAGACTGACTACCGGTAATACCATTGTATTATTTGTACTCTGCACGAATGCTGTTCGCCATGTCAAAGATGTGAAAGTTTGATTGAATGATTGAAAGATTTATTGTTAATAAATGGGACACTTTGCGTTGCCAAACAGTCATCTCTGTCCCGACAATCCCCTCCGTGGTAGCAGGAACCCCTATATACTACGGTAATTACACATCAAAACGCCTGCGGCTTATAGTCGGGTGCGGCATACATATGGAGCAATCTGTATTTCCCCCTAAATTTAGCTGGTGCGGCTTATAGTCAGGTGCGGCTTATAGTCCGGAAATTACGGTAGTTCAATCAATTATTCATTTTATACTTAGTCTTTATCAATACCTATTATTATTAATATTTTGCTTTCGCAAACTCAAAATCTTACCATATCTTGCAAGCAATGTGTACATATGTTCATCAAACACCATGTAAAAGGCGCACAGGTCAACAGCAATTTTGGTTTTCAGGTCCCATTTTGGGGGAATTTGGTCTGGTTCCATTTTTTCTAAGCCCAAATTGTATTTTGTCGGTGTCGCGGACCAATTAAAAACGAGCTACGGCCCGCAAATGGCCCCCGGGCCACACTTTGGACACCCCTGCTTTAAGATAATTAGAGACTGTGAGAGAGCAGGTCCTCTCTCAGGCCCTGCGTTAGTAACTTCTCATTTGACAAATGTTCTTCTGGATTAACGGACAAAATGTCCACATTTTATCAAAAGTCTTCCCAGAAACGTTGCTTCGCTCTTGTTGCCATGTGTCCCAGTATCTTTGCCCAAAAGCTGAGTAATGGGTTGATGAGTCAGTTCTGTAACTCCAGCTGAAATGATTGTGGACTAGCAGCGTGGCGTTCCGATGTTATGCTGCCACCCAGAGGACTGACACTCCACTTCCTGTATGGTGGCTGACTTGGTTGACTCGTCCCCGTACGCAGTCCAGGGTGAAGAACACTGTGGTGCCATTTTGTACCTGGAAGGATGCTCGCAGGGTCACGCTGGCCCATTGGCTACCGTCAGGCATATGTCCGCCCACTTGCTGGGCCAGGGGGACGGGTCGCGCTCCCGAATCTGGACCACTTAGCCTTAGCAGAGTCACTTTGACCAGGCTGCACGAGTGAATCAGTTTCAGGTCTAGAGCTACACTGGCAGTGCCGCTCTCGCTGAAGACTAAATTTCTGGCCGGTTCTGCGGACCCCTTACCCGGCAGCCCCATTTGGCGCACCCGAGGACTGCTCTGGCGGAAGAAAAGAGGTTTGTTTCTCACAGCTCCTGAAGGAAGTCCGGTCTGAGCCACGGTGGCATAGACGGAGGAGGAGACGGCGGCCGGAACCCAGACCAAGCTGAGAAGACTGATGCCTGTACCGTCACTGAAGAAACGTACGTTGCACTGAGCAGGAGACAGAATCTCAAAGACCAGCGTGTCTCCGGAACCAACTGCAGTGGCTCCGGAGAGAGAGATGGATGTGTCGCGGTAGTGGACGCCTGGTTTGAAGCTGCGGCAGAGCTCCGTGCCCGTACCGTTGTGGTTGAGGTACGCCAACATCTGGAAGCCTTCACTCACGCATGCCTGACCCATGGAGTACAGCGCCTGTTGGAATACAAAGCGCACCGTGCCGCTTTCTGCAAAACGTATACCACGACCGTCATGGGTCAACCCAACTACGTAAGGGTCCGAAGTGGAGGAGGAGCTGAAGATCGGGCGATGGATTGTATGGTAGTGTGCGGACAACACCGCCTGTGCCGTCATGGCGACGGCACCGGTGTCATGGGACAGCCACATGAGGCTTAGGGAAGCCGCTGAGGGGTCATACAGCTGTAGACCTTCGTTACTTTGGTTGCAGTGGTGGTTGGCACTCCAAAGGGAAGTGGAAATCGTATGCCCAGGGGCAACCTCTGCTACCCCACTCATGCTGACACCCTGAAGTGACCTCACTTCCTGCTGCTCAATCCTGACGCCGACAAGGTCACGGGCTCCGGAGCCGTCTGTGCCGTTCAGACGCAGGCACACTTGCACGAAGCTGCGGCAGCCGTGGTTCACGGAGAGGTTCTCCTCCAGCCAGACCAGACCGTGTTTCCTCAGCAGCAGCCGGCCTCCCTCGGCCGACACCAGGCCCCCGTCGGTCGCTCCCTGGATGTCAAGCCGCACACCTGGCGAGGCGAGATTCATCGAGCGACCTTTGGCACCGGGCAGGCTGGCGCGTCCGGCCCAGGACAGAGAGAGGACGCCGTCGCCGGCAGAAAGTCCAGCGCAGACGGTGTCAGCGGTAAAAGTACACGGTGACGTCACCGCCTCTCCATCACACTCGGTGCAGGCCTGACACTCGTCCATGTCCAAGTTAAAGAAGTAGTCGGGTCCACACACGCCGGCCCTGGCATCTCGCTCTGTCATCCCTTGACACCTAAATCCTCCTGAGGGGAACATGGGAAATGAATATGACTTCAAAACAATCACATTTTGAAAAAGGAAATCATTTGCTTTGCATGAACATAAGTCATACGCCGGTATAAGTCATACCCCAACTATGGGGTATGACTTGGGGTCGGACCCCTCAAACCCTGGGCACAAACTGTTCAAACTCTTCCCCTGCAAAAACTGAAATCTAAGTAAGATTAAATACCTCAAATAAGCGTGATATTTGCTTATTTTCTGTCTGATAAGATCATTCTTCTCACTGAGCAGATTTTATGTCAGTGTTTTACTTGTTTTAAAGGCCTACTGAAATGACATTTTTTATTTAAACGGGGATAGCAGATCCATTCTATGTGTCATACTTGATAATTTCGAGATATTGCCATATTTATGCTGAAAGGATTTAGTAGAGAACATCGACGATAAAGTTGCAACTTTTGCTCGCTGATAAAAAAAGCCTTGCCTGTACCGGAAGTAGCGTGACGTCACCGGAGGAAGGACTTCTCACAATTCCCCATTGTTTACAATGGGGCGAGAGAGATTCGGACCAGGAAAGCGACGATTACCCCATTAATTTGAGCGAGGATGAAAGATTTGTGGATGAGGAACGTTAGAGTGAAGGACTAGAATGCAGTGCAAGACATATCTTTTTTTGCTCTGACCGTAACTTAGGTCCAAGCTGGCTCATTGGATTCCACACGTTCTCCTTTTTCTATTGGGGATCACGGATTTGTATTTTAAACCACCTCGGATACTATATCCTCTTGAAAATGAGAGTCGAGAACGCGAAATGGACATTCACAGTGACTTTTATCTCCATGACAATACATCGGCGAAACACTTTAGCTACAAGCTAACGTGATAGCATCGTGCTTAACTGCATATAGAAACAAAGGAAATAAACCCCTGACTGGAAGGATAGATAGAAAATCAACAATACTATTAAACCATGGACATGTAAATACACGGTTAATGCTTTCCAGGCTGGCGAAGGTTAACAATGCTGTTGCTAATGACGCCATTGAAGCTAACTTAGCAACCGGACCTCACAGAGCTATGCTAAAAACATTAGCTCTCCACCTACGCCAGCCAGCCCTCATCTGCTCATCAACACCTGTGCTCACCTGCGTTCCAGCGATCGACGGTGCGACGAAGGACTTCACCCAATCACAGATGCGGTTGGCCGCCCGGAGACGGAGGAAGTTAAGGTGAGTTCGGCGGCTAGCGCGTCTGCTATCCATCTCTGTTCTCCTGGTTGTGTTGCTGTAGTCCGCCGCTAATACAACGATCCCACCTACAACTTTCTTATTTGCAGTCTCCATTGTTCATTAAACAAATTGCAAAAGATTCACCAACACAGATGTCCAGAATACTGTGGAATTTTGAGATGAAAACAAAGCTTTTTGTATAGGATCCAATGGATCCGTATACTTCCGTACCAACCCTTGACGTCACGCGCATACGTCAGCATAAAAAAACGTTTTCAACCGGAAGTGTGGCAGGAAATTTAAAATTGCACTTTATAAGTTAACCCGGCCGTATTGGCATGTGTTGCAATATTAAAATTTCATCATTGATATATAAACTATCAGACTGCGTGGTCGGTAGTAGTGGCTTTCAGTAGGCCTTTAAGGGCTTTGGTCCTAAATGATCTCAGTAAGATATTACAGCTTGTTGCTGAGATTTGATGACCTATATTGAGTAAAACATGCTTGAAACTAGAATATCAACTGTTGCAAAGCTGTGTCATCAACACTCACAAGTATAAAACTACTTTTTTAAAGTAATAATTTCTTACTTCAAGCATGAAAAAAAAAATCGTGATGCAGTTAGAAATGTTAAAATATCTAAACCTCAGATATTTATTAATGGAAATATAAAACAAGCTGCAGATGGTGTATTTGATGGAGAAACAGCTGGAAAGAGATACCGTAGATTTCCACTCTCTAAGGTAAATATTCTACATTAGGTAACACTTTAGTATGGGGAAAATATTCTAAGTAACAAAGACTTAATTTAGAGTTATTTGGACACTAGGGGAACATATAAGGGTTAGGGTTACTAATAAGCAATAATTCTGAGGTTAATAAGGGAAGACTCTTAGTTAATGTCTTACTGGTTGTATAATAAGGCCATGCAGAATAAGGCATTAATAAGTACTTAATAATGATTAATTACGAGCCAATATGTTACTAATTAGCATGTTAATAAGCAACTAATTAATAGTGAATATCTTCCCCATACTAAAGTGTTACCCTACATCATTATGACATTACTTCATAAAACTACTGTACTTGTTAGTAGTACATTCTATTGTATTGTTTTATACAATTTTTCCTATCTAAAAGGTTGTTTTTCTTATGAAAAGGCATGTTACATGTTAAAATTGTGCTATTTTGGGGCCAAATCCCAATTTTTAATCAGATATGTTGATTTGAGATCCAAGTGTTCGCCACAGAACCAATTAAGCTCATAAATTGAGGTACTACTGTATATTTCTAAATTCATAATATCGTGCTCATATTTGGCCCTCCTTTGCTGGAAATCTGGCACTTGAGCTTAATAGAAAGTAGAATTTTGGCAAGTGTTATGTATATCAAGCTTGCAAGGAGCTTAACACTATTAAAAATATGTGGTCACTACTTTGACCTCGACTGTATCTCTTATGTGTGACTGCCATCTACTGGTCACACTTATCATTACACCATCTAGCAAATAAAATTGCTTCGAGGTCGGAAAGCACAACCAGAATCATTGCGTACATTAGGCGCACCGGGTTGTAAGGCGCACTGTCGGTTTTTGAGAAAACTAAAATATTTTAAGTGCGCCTTATAGTCCGAAAAATACGGTAAAGGAGTTATGTACAGTCTGTTATGTTTTACCATGAATGTTGTATTACCTGGTGTGTTGAGACACGTCAGTTGATCTTCACAAAGGTTCGTTATTTCAAGGCATTCATCTCGGTCCTGGAACAACAAATACAAAGTTAACGTGACCAAACATGGCCAAAAAAATGTGTTCAGTTTCTTTCCGTGTTCTGAGATTAGATGACTAAATGGAACCTGGCAGATTCTGTCCGCGTGGACCGAACACTGGGCAACCAGGAAGAAGCCAGCAGGACACACGGTGCACTTCTCACAGCGAGGGCGACCCGCGCTGAAGCCGCAGTACTCGTCGGGACCACAGCCGGCACAGGCCGCGAGGGAATGGCCCACCTGGGGGGGGGCGTCAGTCAGTGCAATCACAAATAATATCCACAATATTGTAAAATCATGATTCAGGCGGATGTTAATTTAGGGTTAGGAGTATTGGGTAGTGGGACGGGCATTGAAAAATGTACTTTTTTGGGGTGTAAATGTGCTATTAATATACCAAACGGTTGATATTGACCTCCATGACACTGGCCTCCATGTCCACCTTGTGCAAAGAGAGGGCCTGCTGAGCTTGGTGAGGTCCACTCGGCTCGTTCAGAGCCTCGACGCGAGTGTCCAGCTCCTCCTGGAGGTTCTGCATGGACATCTGCTTGATGGTGTCCAATAGTACGTTGTATTGCACCTTCACCTGAGAAAACAACATTGACCAATTATTCCAACTACCGTACTATAAGGCGCACTAAAAGTCCTTTCATTTTCTCAAAACAGTGCGCCTTACAGTCGTGGTCAAAAGTTGACATACACCACATAACTTTCCTCCGGAAGGTCTTATCTTTGTCCATGTGATGTCAGATGAAACAAAAATTTAGCTGTTTGGCCACAATACCCAGCAATATGTTTGGAGGACAAAAGGTGAGGCCTTTAGTCCCAGGAACACCAATTCCTACCGTCAAGCATGGTGGTGGTAGTATTATGCTCTGGGCCTGTTTTGCTGCCAATGGAACTGGTGCTTTACAGAGAGTAAATGGGACAATGAAAAAGGAGGATTACCTCCAAATTCTTCAGGACAACCTAAAATCATCAGCCCGGAGGTTGGGTCTTGGGCGCAGTTGGGTGTTCCAACAGGACAATGACCCCAAACTCACGTCAAAAGTGGTAAAGGAATGGCTAAATCAGGCTAGAATTAAGGTTTTAGAATGGCCTTCCCAAAGTCCAACGCTGAAGAAACAAGTCCATTAAAGAAAAACCAACAAATTTAGCCGAACTGCACCAATTTTGTCAAGAGGAGTGGTCAAAAATTCAAGCAGAAGCTTGTGGATGGCTACCAAAAGCGCCTTATTGCAGTGAAACTTGCCAAGGGACATGTAAGCAAATATTAACATTGCTGTATGTATACTTTTGACCCAGCACATTTGCTCACATTTTCAGTAGACCCATAATAAATTCATAAAAGAACCAAACTTCATGAATGTTTTTTGTGACCAACAAGTATGTGCTCCAATCACTCTATCACAAAGAAATAAGAGTTGTAGAAATGATTGGAAACTCAAGACAGCCATGACATTATGTTCTTTACAAGTGTATGTCAACTTTTGACCACAACTGTATAACCCGGTGCGCCTAATGTACGAAATCATTTTGGTTGTGCTTACCGACATCGACGCTATTTTATTTGGTACATGGTGAAGTGATAAGTGTGACCGGTAGATGGCAGTCACACATAAGAGATATGTGTAGACTGCAATATGACTCAAGTAAACAACACCAAAATTGTTTATGTTCCATTGAAAATATAGAACATTACACACGGCGCTCAAAGACCGATCAACATGTTTTAGTACGACTTTGGTAAGCTATGAAGCCGCACCGCTTGATGGATTGTACTGTGCTTCTACATAGGAGTATTATTATGGTGTGTGTATAAGGTAAGACATACGTTTTGTTTCGCAATATTATGCAGAAGCAAATTTTCTTACCTTCTGGTACCTGTCGATCTGTATTTGGGATCTGCATAACTCCGGAAAATTTGCGCGCGTCCGCCTTCGTAGTCCGTGGCAACACCGTAGCCCAGGGATCCCCAAATTTTTATCGATGGGAAAATGCATTTTTAGACAATATGATTTGCCTGAGTGGGGAGGAGACCCCGAGAGTAACAAGCGGTAGAAAATAGATTAGAAAGGACAAATTTAAAAAAAAAACTTGAGACTTCCCGCGGGCCGGATTTTGGACGCCGGCGGGCCATAGTCGTAGTTTGGGGACCCCTGTCGTAGTCGATAAGCTTCTTCTTTTTCTCTATCTTCTTGTTATGGGACATTCATCCTCCGCTGTTGCCATTTCTAATATAAAGTAGTGTAAAGTTCTAACTTATATCTGTCAGTGAACTCGCCATGAAAGCGCTAAAACATACCGGTGTAGTGAGTTTACATTATTCACCCAAGGAACTTTAGTTATTAGAGAATTCCGTCCAGACAGTTTTTCACGGGACACATTTCCGGTGTTGTTGTTTCCGGATGAGGAGATGCTGCTCACTATTGATTTAAGTAAAGTCTGAATGTCATTAAAACAGTTAGCTCCATCTTTTGACTCTTCTTCAACTACCGTCCTTGCACGCTACACCGCTACAACAAAGATGACGGGGAGAAGACGCTGCCGAAGGTGAGCTACGTAAATAAGACCGCCCACAAAACGGCGCATCCTGAAGCGGCTTGAAGATGATCTGTAAAACATCATCTATGCAACATTTTGACCACCATTACATGTTATGTAGACCAGAAGGAAGTGTTTTCAATTTAGAAAAAATTAATAAAAATATGACCCCTTTAATGATAATAATAATAATAATAGATATTTTTTGTAAAAAGCACTTTACATTGAGTAAACAACCTCAAAGTGCTACAGTGTATTAAAAAAATAAAAATAAAGACAATAAAAAATAAAAAAATAAAAAAAACTAGAACAACCAAATAGCTAAAACTAGTATGAATATATCTAAAAACAAGGCTTTTTTAAAAAGAAGGGTTTTTAATCCTTTTTTAAAAGCATCCACAGTCTGTGGTGCCCTCAGGTGGTCAGGGAGAGTGTTCCACAGACTGGGAGCGGTGGAGCAGAAGGCCCGGTCTCCCAATGTTCGTACCTTTGTCCTATAATCCGGTGTGCCTTTTGTATGAAAACAGACCTGAATAGACCCGCTCACCGGCAGTGCGCCTTATAATCCGGTGCGCCCTATGGTCCGGAAAAATACGGTATACATGATTTAACATCTTCTTCACTGCACACTCACTTGCTCCATGTAGTCGTGCATCTTCCTCTGTTGCTCCAGTATTTCTCTCTGCTGCTGGACTAGCGCCCCCTGTTGCTCGCTGACGAGTCTGTGCAGGTCTTTGACCTCTTCCCGCTGACCCTTCAGGGCCTCCACGATCTTCTCCTGGTCCTTGGACAGCTGCAGCTGCAGGACGACAGCGTCCTCTGAAGGAACATCATTGGCACCTGCGGTGAGATTCGAGCAACCGTTATGTGACAGCCTTGTTCACAAAGTCCCAAGGTACACATCAGTTCCAGACATGGAAGGAAAACATTCATAAAAATGATTTTTAAAAGTTAAAAAGTTAGCTTTCCCTCAGAGGATATAGAACATTCTGCCTAAGAAACTAAACCATTGAACCATTGCGGCCTAAAAATGCTTGAATTTGCAGCAGCTTTTTCGTTTTGTTTTTTTACTTTTAATAAAATTGAATTTACTTGTAATTGTATGAATCTGTAATCAATGTTTTAAATGTTCTTTGTAATCTTCGAATCTATTTTATTTGGTGCATGGTGTAATGATAAGTGTGACCAGTAGATGGCAGTCAAACATAAGAGATACGTGTAGACTGCACTATGATGGCAATATGACTCAAGTAAACAAATGTATATGTTCCATTGAAAATATAGAACATTACACACGGCGCTCAAAAATCTATCAAAATGTTTTAGTACGACTGTTATGGTTGTAGGAGGGAGATGACGTCAACAGACACTAGGGGGCGTAATGTTCAATGATGTATTATATATATACCGTATTTCCTTGAATTGGCGCCGGGAATATGGTATTCGCATGCCTCGAATTACAGCCGGGTCAAACTCGTTTCGCAAAATAATTAGCGCATGCTTGGCACTTCCGCCGGGTCAAATATGAGTCATTAAATGACTCCCGCCTCCTGGTGGTAGAGGGCGCTAGTGATCCTTCTTGCGACTGCTGGTACTGTAGAAGAGTGCTGCAGAAGAAGACAACCGGCAGCAAGAGTGCGCAGCCATTGTTTGCTTGGACTTTTACCATGGAGGATTACATATCTAAAATAAAACAGTTTTCTAAACTGGACTTTCAATCGAAGCAGGAGGTAATACTTAAAAGGAAGATCTCCATCGAGACAGAGAGACTTTTAAAACTGAAGAAAGATAAGGAAGACTTCTATATCGATGCTTTTCTTCAAAAGGAGCTGGCATGGACTCATTTATACCTAAAGGTAAGACAATAATAAAGTTTTTTTATTAAATGTGCTTTTCGTGATAAGGTAAGCGCCGGAGTGAGAAGAGGTTTTAAAATAATTAGCGCATGCTTGGCCATCCCGCAGGCTTCTGGTAAGCGCAGGAGTGACAGGAGGTTTTAAATTAATTAGCGCCCCTGCGGCTAATCAAGGAAATACGGTAGTTAATATATAGAGTATATATATAATAATAATAAACAATACTAATAAACTATAGAATGGTGTGTGACAAAATCCAAGAGCGTATGTGTGTGACTATGTGTGTAGATTAGCTGTTGAGTGTTACCGTAAATGTTGAATGAGGAAGCAGACAAAACCAAAAAGGGAAAAGCAGAAGGGATCCGAGATCCACGTGAGGTCCGTGGGGCAGAAAGAGGCGTCAGAGTCCGGGGGCGAACGAGTAGTCGAGGAACGAGGGAGTTAGTCAGAGTCCAGAGGGAGATCCAGGGAGAAGTGAGACGCACAGCTCACTTTCAGGGCAACGGAGGATAGGTACACTATTGAGAAACTAAGTTCCCGCCAGGATCCTTGGGTCCACTGGTCCTTTATCCAGCTCGCCCTCATAAGTCCCAGATGTGCAGATTGCCGATTATCTGCAGTCTTGTCGCTGCGTGGGCGTGCTGTGCTCAGCGTGAGTGGGGGCGTGTCCGGGCGAGAAGCCAGAGGAGGAACTGTGACACTCAGTTGCAGGAGGGAAGCGGGTTCGAATCCGCGCCGTGACAATGACTTTGGTAAACTATGAAGCCGCACCGCTTGATGGATTGTACTGTGCTTCAACATACCAGTGTTATTATGGTGTGTGTATAAGGTAAGACATATTATCTGGCGGTTTGTTTCGCAATATTATGCAGATCCCAAATACAGATCTGCAGGTACCAGAAGGTAAGAAAAGTTGCTTTTGCATAATATTGTGAAACAAAACGCCAGATAATATGTCTTACCTTATACACACACCATAATAATACTTGTATGTAGAAGCACAGTACAATCCATCAAGCGGTGCGGCTTCATAGCTTACCAAAGTCGTACTAAAACATTTTGATAGATTTCTGAGCGCCGTGAGTAATGTTCTGTTTTTTCAAAGGAACATATAAAATGTTGGTGTTGTTTACTTGAGTCATATTGCAGTCTACACGTATCTCTTATGTGTGACTGCCATCTACTGGTCACACTTATCATTCCACCATGTACCAAATAAAATAGCTTAGAGGTCGGTAAGCAAAATCAGAATTAATCAGTACATTAGGCGGGTTATAAGGCGCGCTGTGGAGTTTTGAGGGGGGAAAAAGGATTTTAAGTGCGCCTTATAGTCCAGAAAATACAGTAAATCATCAGGTTAGAGTGTCCGCCCTGAGATTGGTAGGTTGTGAGTTCAAACCCCGGCCGAGTCATACCAAAGACTATAAAAATGGGACCCATTACCTCCCTGCTTGGCAAGGGTTGGAATTGGGGGTTAAATCGCCAAAAATTATTCACAGGCGTGGCCACCGCTGCTGCTCACTGCTCCCCTCACCTCCCAGGGGGTGATGGGTTAAATGCAGAGATCAATTTCGCCACACTTAGTGTGTGTGTGTGACAATCATTGGTCTTTTAACTTTTTTTTCTTTTTTTTTTTAATCTGGTTTTCTGGCTATTTTGTGGGGATGCACAATATATTTTTTTCAAGCCGATACCTTCCTGCTTTTGAAAACCGTAATATGATCACAGATAACTACAATATACTGTATACAGCAATTTTTTTTATTTATTTAGATTTAACCGTAGTTGTGCAAAAGTAGCGGTACAAACTGTGCCTGCCCCAGCTTACAAGTTTTTGGTGTTGCGAGCCTCTCCACTATTTGGCATCAAGAATGCCACAATAGAAATTGTAAGATCAGACTTTTTGCGCTTTACAAACTTTTCAAAACACCGTGGTAGCGATGGTGGCGTTTTAGGTGGTTGATAAGGTTTGATGTGTTGGGAGTTTGATCCATTTTTTTCTGCTTCGAGGAATGTTTGCAGAGCATTTGGTGCAAAACAGCCCGCACAAAGTCTTCTCCTGAAACAGTAAAAGATGTCCCACACGATTAATGCCATGTTTGTTTACAATGAGCTCTGGGAAATTTACGACAGGCTTACATCACGCCAGTGGGGGGAAGAGGAGCGCTTGATTTGCTCACATTAACCCCCTCAAACACAGAATATTTAATGGACCACAATGGAAACAAGCCTTTTGGCTTTTTGTGCCATTCATTTGCCTTTTTAAAGCATTACATGGATTCAATTCTTTAAGATGTCAATAAACTTCTCAATCAATCAATCAAAGTACGAGTAACCTTGCTTCATTAGAGTGTTGTTGTTGTTTTTTTTAATCGGTTATCGGAGCTATTTTTTAAAAGTTATCTGTTTTATCATAATTCCTCAGACTATTGTGCATCCCTATTATTTTGTATATCAAATTAAAGATTGAAAAATTTGTTTCCTACACTGCAAAAAGTCAGTGTTCAAAAACAAGAAAAAAATATACAAAAATGAGGGGTGTTTTATTTGAACTAAGCAAAATCATCTGCCAATAGAACAAGAAAATTTGGCTTGTCAAGACTTTCCAAAACAAGTAAAATTAGCTAACCTCAATGAACCCAAAAATACCTTAAAATAAGTATATTCACACTAATAACAACTGTACTATTACATGAGTACGTATTTTCTATTGTTTCATTGAAAATAAAACAGCAAAGTCCATTTGGCTGTCATCTGTTTTAATTATGAGACACAATTGTGTCAAAGTCATGATTTTTTTTTTTTTCATGCTTGAAATAAGAAATTATTACTTTAAAAAAAGTAGTTTTATACTTGTGAGTGTTGATGACACAGCTTTGCAACAGTTGATATTCTAGTTTCAAGCATGTTTTACTCAATATAGGTCATCAAATCTCAGCAACAAGCTGTAATATATTACAGAGATCATTTAGGACCAAAACACTTAAAACAAGTAAAACACTCTAACATAAAATCGGCTTAGTGAGAAGAATTATCTTATCAGACAGAAAATAAGCAAATATCACCCTTATTTGAGATATTTAATCTCACTAATATTTCAGTTTTTGCAGTGTATATATATTCCAAAACATGCATTTAATCCCTTCAAATACCTCAACAGAGGTATCAAAAGTGTGGCACATACAGGGGCCTTTAGGCCTAGGGATCTGTTTGTATAAATAAACATTAAATACGGCAACAATAAAGGAAAAGGGTTATTAATAACTAATAACTAGCAATACCACAAAACTTTGTTTTTAGATCTGTATCACTTTTTAACCTTAAAACGGGGGCTCTCGGGCACATAAATGTTGGTGACTGGTGAGTTTTGATTGATTTTTGGTCAAGTTTATCCTTCACAGATAAATGTTGCCATTCTGTTTCTGTTTTAGCAGGTAAGAGATCTTTTTTTTCCCTTTTTTTTAAAGTGCAGACGCCGCTGTAGTGGCTGCTGGTGGCAGGAGCTCTGTTCTCTTGTATCATCCTTTTGTGTTCATGATTTTCCCATGTGTTTTTTTTTTTTTTTTGCCTTTTGGTTCGGGACCCTTTGGAACTGTGCGACAAGGGGTGGCACTTTCGTGACTTCTGCCGTGCTTTTTTGTGACCTTCTAGATCTGCCTCCCGGGAGCCTTTTTGGCCATGGAGACCAGCTGCTGGGTCTCTGCCACACCAGAGTCTGTTTGGAGAGACTGGAGGAGATGTGGATGAAGAGACGGGTGCTGCGGAGCTGGCGCTGAGTGCCGGGACAGGCGAGCTTCACGGTGTCTTGGCTGAATGAGCAGGTATCGGACCTGCACACCTCGGTCTCCTGGGAAGCATCCTCGCTCATCCATGCAGACTGGACACTGACTGAGAGTTAGTGGGCGGCCGAGGGTGGAGTCGGCTCTCTTGGTTGCCTTGTTGGGTCTGCTCCTGTCTCTGGCCATGCTCCCACCCACCCCAGCAGACGATGGCGTGGAACACTGCAGAGGCCACCACAGTGTATATGTTTCTTTTTATTTTTGTCGTTGTTTTACTTTTGTAGCTGTATGTAGAAGTGGCTGGTTGCATCAACTCTGCTCTTTTAATGTCCTTTGTTTTCTTTGATGTTTCCCTCTTACACACATGTTTATGTGTGCTATGGCTATGAGGTTTTTTTCTTCCTTGGCCCAGGCTAATACTGAATTTTTTTTTCTCACCTCCCCCACCCCCCGTCCCCAGCGTTTACCTGTTTCTCACCTTTTTTTGGAAGGGGCGCCAGAACTTGGCAGACGCGTCAGCGATCCTGTTCTGTCTCCCTGTAATGTTTGTCTGATCTTGAATGGGATTGTGCTGAAAATCTTAATTTCCCCTCGGGGATTAATAAAGTACTTCTGATTCTGATATTTAACTGCAGTTATAAAAGACATTTTGATGTACAGTCATGGTCAAAAGTTTACATACACTTGTAAAGAACATAATGTCATGGCTGTCTTGAGTTTCCAATCATTTCTACAACTCTTATTTTTTTGTGATAGAGTGATTGGAGCACATACTTGTTGGTCACAAATAAAACTACAGCTCAATTTTGACATCTGACATCACATGGACCAAGATAAGACTTTCTGGAGGAAAGTTCTGTGGTCAGATGAAACAAAAATTGAGCTGTTTGGCCACAATACCCAGCAATATGTTTGGAGGAGAAAAGATGAGGCCTTTAATCCCAGGAACACTACACCTACCGTCAAGCATGGTGGTGGTAGTATTATGCACTGGGCCTGTTTTGCTGCCAATGGAACTGGTGCTTTACAGAGAGTAAATGGGACAATGAAAAAGGAAGATTACCTCCAAATTCTTCAGGACAACCTAAAATCATCAGGCCGGAGGTTGGGTCTTGGGCGCATTTGGGTGTTCCAACAGGACAATGACCCCCAAACACATGTCAAAAGTGGTAAAGGAATGGCTAATTTTGTCAAGAGGAGTGGTCAAAAATTCAAGCAGAAGCTTGTGGATGGCTACCAAAAGCGCCTTAATGCAGTGAAACTTGTCAAAGGGACATGTAAGCAAATATTAACATTTCTGTATGTATACTTTTGACCCAGCAGATTTGCTCACATTTTCAGTAGATCCATAATAAATTCATAAAAGAAACAAACTTCATGAATGTTTTTTTTGTGACCAACAAGTATGTGCTCCAATCACTCTATCACAAACAAATAAGAGTTGTAGAAATGATTGGAAACTCAAGACGGCCATGACATTATGTTCTTTAAACTTTTGACCACGACTGTACCAAAGAGGGCCATGCAAAATAAATTTGGGAACCACTGAATAACAATCTAATAGCTCCATTTGCAAAAGGAATAAAGCTAAGTTTTGATAAAGTACTGCATAGTTAAGTACTGGGACCTCTAAACACTACATGCTACTTACATAATTACATACTGACCTGCTTTCATGTCACATGTCATCTGTATCCAAGCGCCACGTTCCGACCTCTCCTCCATAAACTGTGCCGCTCGGTCTCTTACATGAACGGGTGAGGTCTTCCCCTCTATTCCCTTTTGCGTGCCGCATCCAACACATGGTTTGGCTTGATGCGGTTTACAGCCGTTCCCTTTGCAGTCCTGCGACGTGTCCCCGTGGCTGGGCGCGTTGCGATGTGCGACGGTGGTGGGGCAGGTCCCGCCTGCGCAGCCAGGATGGAACACCTCGGCGGTGATGGTCCTCGGGTTGGTCCGCCTGGCGCCAAAGCCTCCCTGCTGAGGTTGGATGTTGGCGTAAGTGGTCAAAGGGGCTACCTTGGTTTGGGAACGGGCGTACACCCGAGAGTCCTGTTGGGAACCGGTGTGCGTTTGTCCGGGGTGAAACTGGTGTCTGGACACCGATGTCCCCTGGCAGTTAGGTCCCACACACACTGTGCTCCAGTCCTGGTTCGTGAGGCATCGAAGACCCCGGCACACTTCAGCAGCACTCTCGTTCAGCAAAAAACTGAGACCAAACAGGAATATTAGAGAGAAAAATGCCATGTTGAGATGCTTAAAGATCCTCTCAGCGTTAAACCTTCAGGTCTTATCTTGCTTGCATCTCTTCAGAGTCTGTCCATCCATGGAACTAACAACTGAAGTCATCGAGCTCCAATGCACTCACTGGTCTCAGCCCCCCTTTTTGCTCCTTCTGCACAGCCCACATGTGGCGCTCACTGCTCCTAATTGGCAACAGCTTTTGCTTCCAGTCTTAAATTAACCCGTAGTTTTCCCCGGACATGCCACTCTGCCAAGTCACACCACAAAACGTAGTAAATGCTTCTGGGCTGTTCTGTTCCAAATTATCAAGCTACCAGATACCTATCAGGGTATTCTGTACATGGAGAAGACATGTATACTTTTTAGAGATGTCCGACAATATCGGACTGCCGATATTAACGGCCGATAAATGCTTTAAAATGTGATATCGGAAATTATCGGTATCGGTTTCAAAAAGTAAAATGTATGACTTTTTAAAACGCCGCTGTGTACACGGACGTAGGGAGAAGTACAGAGCGCCGATAAACCTTAAAGGCACTGCCTTTGCGTGCCGGCCCAGTCACATAATATCTACGGCTTTTCACACACACAAGTGAATGCAAAGCATACTTGGTCAACAGCCATACAGGTCACACTGAGGGTGTCCGTATAAACAACTTTAAAGGCCTACTGAAATTTGATTTTCTTATTTAAACGGGGATAGCAGGTCCATTCTATGTGTCATACTTGATCATTTCGCGATATTGCCATATTTTTGCTGAAAGGATTTAGTAGAGAACATCGACGATAAAGTTCGCAACTTTTGGTCGCTGATAAAAAAAGCCTTGCCTGTACCGGAAGTAGCGTGACGTCACAGGTTGTGGAGGTCCTCACATCTGCACATTGTTTACAATCATGGCCACCAGCAGCGAGAGCGATTCGGACCGAGAAAGCGACGATTTCCCCATTAATTTGAGCGAGGATGAAAGATTTGTGGATGAGGAAAGTGAGAGTGAAGGACTAGAGGGCAGTGGAAGCGATTCAGATAGGGAGGATGCTGTGAGAGGCGGGTGGGACCTGATATTCAGCTGGGAATGACTAAAACAGTAAATAAACACAAGACATATATATACTCTATTAGCCACAACACAACCAGGCTTATATTGAATATGCCACAAATTAATACCGTATAACAAACACCTCCCCCCTCCCGTCCATATAACCCGCCAATACAAATCAAACACCTGCACAACACACTCAATCCCACAGCCCAAAGTACCGTTCACCTCCGCAAAGTTCATACAGCACATATATTTCCCCAAAGTTACGTACGTGACATGCACATAGCGGCACGCACGTACGGGCAAGCGATCAAATGTTTGGAAGCCGCAGCTGCGTACTCACGGTACCGCGTATCCAACTCAAAGTCCTCCTGGTAAGAGTCTCTGTTGTCCCATCTCCACAAGCATGCGTATCCAACTCAAAGTCCTCCTGGTAAGAGTCTCTGTTCTCCCAGTTCTCCACAAGCCAATGGTAAAGCTTGACTGTCATCGTTCGGGAATGTAAACAATGAAACACCGGCTACGACGTAGCCGCTACGTGTTTGTGTTGCTGCAGCCGGCCGCTAATACACCGCTTCCCACCTACAGCTTTCTTCTTTGCTGTCTCCATTGTTCATTAAACAAATTGCAAAAGATTCACCAACACAGATGTCCAGAATGCTGTGGAATTTTGCGATGAAAACAGATGACTTATTAGCTGGCCACAATGGTGTCCCAAAATGTCCGCTACAATCCGTGACGTCATGCGCAAATGTCATCATACCGAGACGTTTTCAGCAGGATATTTCGCGGGAAATTTAAAATAACACATTACTAATCTAACCCGGCCGTGTTGGCATGTGTTGCAATGTTAAGATTTCATTATTGATATATAAACTATCAGACTGCATGGTCGGTAGTAGTGGGTTTCAGTAGGCCTTTAACACAGTTACAAATATGCGCCACACTGTGAACCCACACCAAACAAAGATGACAAACACATTTTGGGAGAACATCCGCACCGTAACACAACATAAACACAACAGACACCCCCTGCTGCCCCCCCCCCCCCCAAACCCCACCTCAACCCCGCCCCGCCCACCTCAACCTCCTCATGCTCTCTCAGGGAGAGCATGTCCCAAATTCCAAGCTGCTGTTTTGAGGCATGTTAAAAAAAATAATGCACTTTGTGACTTCAATAATAAATATGGCAGTGCCATGTTGGCATTTTTTCCCATAACTTGAGTTGATTTATTTTGGAAAACCTTGTTACATTGTTTAATGCATCCAGCGGGGCATCACAACAAAATTAGGAATAATAATGTGTTAATTCCACGACTGTATATATCGGTATCGGTTGATATCAGTATCGGTAATTAAGAGTTGGACAATATCGGAATATCGGATACCTCTAATACTTTTGTAAAAAAAAAACGATGATGCGTGTGTTGAAGGGTTCGTAAATCGAAAAGTTTGTATAGTGAAGCAAATTTCTCCATAAAAAACAATGTAAATATGAATAGTGGGTTCTAGCCTCGACAAAGGTCCATAATTAAGTTAAGGTGGGTACACTTTGAACACAATATAAAGTGCTATACCAGGGGTCCCCAAACTACGTTTGGACTACCAGCGTCCAAAATCCAGCCTGCGGGAAGTCTCAAGTTTAAAAAAAAAAAAAGTGTCCTTTCTTATCTATTTTCTACCACTTGTTATTCTCTGGGTCTGCCAGCCGCTCAGGCAAATCATATTGTCTAAAAATGCATTTTCCCATCGATAACTTGACATCATCGTGCTCGGGCAAGTGCGCACTCTTTCATTCAATTAGTGTATTATATATATATATATATATATATATATATATATATATATATATATATATATATATATATATATATATATATATATATATATATATATACGACAGTCGTAGTCAAAAGTTTACATACACTTGTAAACAACATAATGTCAAGGCTGTCTTGAGTTTCCAATCATTTCTACAACTCTACAAAATGTTTGTTTCATCTGACCACGGAACTTTCCTCCAGAAGGTCTTATCTTTGTCCATGTGATGTCAGATGAAACAAAAAATTTTGCTGTTTGGCCACAATAAACAGCAATATGTTTGGAGGAGAAAGGGTAAGGCCTGTAATCCCAGGAACACCATTCCTAACGTCCCAGGAACACCATTCCTAACGTCAAGCATGGTGGTGGTAGTATTATGCTCTGGGCCTGTTTTGCTGCCAATGGAACTGGTGCTTTACAGAGAGTAAATGGGACAATGAAAAAGGAGGATTACCTCCGAATTGAAATCATCAGCCCGGAGGTTGGGTCTTGGCGCAGTTGGGTGTTCCAACAGGACAATGACCCCCAAACACATGTCAAAAGTGGTAAAGGAATGGCTAAATCAGGCTAGAATGAAGGTTTTAGAATGGCCTTCCCAAAGTCCTGACTTAAACGTGTGGACAATGCTGAAGAAACAAGTCCATGTCAGAAAAACCAACAAATTTAGCTGAACTGCACCAATTTTGTCAAGAGGGGTGGTCAAACATTCAAGCAGAAGCTTGTGGATGGCTACCAAAAGCGCCTTATTGCAGTTAAACTTGCCAAGGGACATGAAAGCAAATATTAACATTGCTGTATGTATACTTTTGACCCAGCACATCTGCTCACATTTTCAGTAGACCCATAATAAATTCATAAAAGAACCAAACTTCATGAATGTTTTTTTGTGACCAACAAGTATGTGCTCCAATCACTCTATCACAAAAAAATAAGAGTTGTAGAAATGATTGGAAACTCAAGACTGCCATGACATTATGTTCTTTACAAGTGTATGTCAACTTTTGACCACAACTGTATCTCTTATGTGTGACTGTGTTAGAATAATTATGTGTAAGTTGTCACACAACTCTTATGGTTAAAGGCCGTTGCTATAGTTATTATCAATTGTGCTGAAGTTGTACTTTTCTATCCGTGCAAAGGGACAACTTGCAAATCCAAGACTACGAGTCGTCTCTTATCAGTGTTTGTGTCCAGAACATCGAGTACCGTTAGGAAGACAAAGCAGAGACAGGGCGATATCACGAGTGTCAGCACATTTGCATTTCTGAATAATCATATATTGTGTCTAACTGGGGCTGCTAAAATGACCCCCCTTCCTTCAGAAGCAGCCTCGGTGATGTAACCAGGGACCTCCCAAATAAATACAGGAGCATGTGGGTTGTACCTTAGAGCAGTGGTCCCCAACCTTTTTTGCACCACGGACTGGTTTAATGTAGGCATTATTTTTCAGGGACCGGCTTTCCACTTGTGCCAGATAAATACCCCAAAAATAAGTGCATGAAAAATACAACTTTGAGACACTTGTGATTTAGGGCTATATAAATAAACATTGATTGATTGAACTCACTATAACGCTGAATTAGTGGGAGCTTGTTTCTTTGCAATGAGATGCAGATGGAAATCAGCCTCGGGCTACAATCTGTCACATTTATATTTGATATGTTTGTGAATGTGCATTGTATCATGTCACAAAGTTATAACAAATATAACAACTTCCTATTAGGAGTTTTATTGTACATCTATAAACAAGCTTATTGGTGTGTTTAGTGCGACAGGCCAAAGTTAAGTCGGAGAAAATGCAGTCCTTTTATAAATTATTTCATGTTTCTCTGCGGCCCGGTAGTTAATGTGTCACGGACCGGTACCGGTCCACGGACCGGTGGTTGGGGACCACTGCCTTAGAGCGTAGGTTGGATCTGCACTGCAAAAACTGAAATCTAAGTAAGATGAAATATCTCAAATAAGGGCAATATTTGCTTATTTTCTGTCTGATGAGATAATTATTCTCACTAAGCAGATTTTATGTTAGAGTGTTTTACTTGTTTTAAGGGTTTTGGTCCTAAATGATCTCAGTAAGATATTACAGCTTGTTGCTGAGATTTGATGACCTATATTGAGTAAAACATGCTTGAAACTAGAATATCAAGTGTTGCAAAGCTGTGTCATCAACACTCACAAGTATAAAACTACTTTTTTAAAGTAATAATTTCTTACTTCAAGCATGAAAAAAAAATCATGATGCCGAGCGCATATCTTTATGTCAAGATAATGGCACTAGCATTTACTTAATTTAAGAATATTTTTCAACATATTGAGCAAAAAGGTCTCTTTTTTTTTTCTACCAAGAAAAGTGCACTTGTTATTAGTGAGAATATACTTATTTTAAGGTATTTTGGGGTTCATTGAGGTTAGCTTATTTTACTTGTTTTGGAAAGTCTTGACAAGCCGAATTTTCTTGTTCTATTGGCAGATAATTTTGCTTAGTTCAAATAAAATACCCCTCATTTTTGTATTTTTTTTTCTTGTTTTTGAACACTGACTTTTTGCAGTGTGTAGTTACACACTGCAAAAAGTCAGAGTACAGCCAGAGTACAGCCCAAAACGTCTCTCCTCATTGAGCCAAACTGAACTCTGTCTCTGCATGATTCCTTGCTTCTTGTCTGTTTAATAAATGTCATCCGTGTTTGAAACTGACAGACTGCCATCTACTGGTCACACCTATCGTTTCACCACGTACCAAATAAAAGAGCTTCGAAGTCGGTAAGCACAACCAAAATCATGCCGTACATTAGGCGCACCGGGTTATGAGGCGCACTGTCGATTTTTGGGAAAATGGAAGGCTTTTAAGCGTGCCTTATAGTCCGAAAAATACGGTAACCTTTCCTAAAATCAATAGCACACTATTTTATTCAATGCCGAGCAGTCTTGGCTTTGGATTCTGCCTGTTCGCCGCCAGTTATGTTGATGTGTGAGACCACACATCAACACAATTGACTCAATGAGGATTCAGAAAGAGCTTGGGTCTGCAGCGTGCAAGAGTACTACTGTATATTTGGCCGGTATATACAGACAGGTGACAAATGGGAGGTGAAACAGGAGTGCGAGGGCGAACGGTAACGCTGTACGTCTGGTATGTAAACACGGGTGATTAACAAAAGTGAAAGCTTGTGATTGAATTTAATGTGAGGTTGAAAGGTGAAGTTCATTTGTTGATCCAAATATTTATTTAAATACGGAAACAATCTGGCTGAATGGACCGTGTTTACATTGTGTATAAACAGTGAGACGTGGAAGGGTGGGTTTTTTATCTGTTGGGGCCTACGAAAAGTAACGGTGTGAAGGGGCCATTTTGGTAGTCTTCACATTTTAACTGCAGCATGAGGAAGTAGTCATAGAAGCCTTGAAAGCAAAAGTAAACAGGCACCACCTTACTATTGATGGAATATACAGTAAAACACAATCCTAGCATTACAGGCCGTTTTGTGGCACACAGTGTAAACACGAATGCTCAAAATAATTAATTAGAATAAGTAGTGTGAACTTAAAAAGTTGTTAAAAGTTGTACTTACTGTTAGAATAATTGTATCTAAGTTATCACAAAACTTTGTGTTGCGGCAAGAAGACAAAAGCTGTCTTTGATCCTACCAAACAAAAGGCTTGTAAAACTCCACTGTGTAGGGTGGGGAGCGACATGAGGGTTCTGTTTCTGTGATGTATTGTAATCCACAGAAAGATGTTGTCTTGACCCGAGAACTACAAAGCGGAGAGAAAGCAGGACCTGCCCAAGTTCCAGGCACCTCTTCTTTGAACTGTTTTTACGACCTCTTCTTTGAACTCTTTTACGACCTTTTCTTTGAACCGGCCTTTTCTTTGAACTGTTTTGTAATCAAAGGCGATGGCTGTTTACGACCCCTGCCCCTTTAGAAACAGCTGTTGCCATGTAATCAGGGAAAGTCCAAATAAAAGAGGAAGCGTACAATCTTTCATCAGAGCGTGGTGGAACTGTAAAAAGAGTACAGTCCAGACGTTTCTCCTCATTGAGCCAAATTTTATTCTGTCTGTTTAATTCCTTGCTTCTTGTCTTGTTTAATAGATGTCATCGGTGTTTGAACCTGACACTTACTTAAAAATGTTGAGTGCGAGTAACATTTCCCTTCTTTTTAAGTTTATTAAACTTATTTTTAATTAATATGAACTTGTTTGCAGATTATGTAACTGCTACTTAAAATAATTACCTCACAGTTACTTAAAACTCGGTGGATTAAACATAATTGTGTCTTATTTTGAAAGAACAAATCATTAAACCGAATCAAGAATAAATTAAGAATGAATCGATTGCATTATAGATTTGTATTGTTATTATACTCTGTGTATGTGTGTATATAAATTATTACATTACAAGTGCTTTAATTTTGTAGCATATGCATGCACTTCCTCTTTAGGCAGCAGACATGAGGAGGAACATTTTTGAGTTGGCTTAATTGGTAAGTGTGGAGGGGGGCGTGGTCGGCGCGCCTCCTGCGGGAATGGAGTGTGTATGGCCCGGCTTCGAAGCCCAGCTGACAGGTGAGTAGATTTCCCAGCTGTTGTCCTCCCACAGTGCCTTCCCGAGTAACCTTTGTGATCTCCCGTTGTTTCCCCTGTGGATTTGGACTGCCTTCCTCGATCCTCGACCCTCGCCTGGACACGGACCTTGCCGCTTCTCTCCTGCTATCGACGGCTTGCCTGTGCACGGACTGCCCTCCTGCTTTGTCTCTCCTCTCGATATCCTCAACACTTGGTAACACACACTTCAGGTAACCATACACATAGCCTCACACATACACACTCCTGGGTTTTGTCACACACTCCATTCTATAGTTGTAGTTTGTATTGTTTATGATTATTATACATACATTGTCTATATATATATAATAAATCATAGAACTTTACTGCCCCCTGGTGTCTGTGCCGTCAACTCCATCTAGCAATACATAACGTAGAAGGCATTAAAAAAAACAAAAAACATCCATCGTCATGTCTTTCATAATGATTGTGAACAACAGGAAAAATTCCCAGAAAAGTGATGTTGCCCTTTAACTTTTTTAGGTTTTGCTCACATTTGCCTTTTATTATTTAGACTCGCCGAGTTGGTGCGTTACAAAACACTTAGAGCAAAAATGTGGTTTAAAAAAATACAAATTAATATCTACATAATAAATAAATGGGAAACACTAAACGTCTTAACAAAGTGATCACTGCAAACTTGTACATTCTTCGACTTTGCTCCCTTGGACAGGAATGCGTGCCACTTTTCGTAAAATCTTGCCGTCTTCCGCCCTTCTTGATTACCTCTCAAGGAACTCTGAAGAAATGTTTCTCCTTTTTGCGATTGGAATTGGTTGGTACAGCCGAAAATGACGCAAGCATTTTTTCTTCGATACAGGCTAAATGGCGGCAAGTACCCATTAAGAACAGACGCTGGTTTGACCACCATGCGTAGTAATTGGCCCCAGACGCACTTTGGACATATCTGGAATTTGGATATGTTTAATTGTGATGGCTTCTGTGATTTTATAGGATGCTGACTGATGTCTACAAATAGAAAAAGGAGATGCTGATTTGAGTTCATTCTTTATAAAACAAATTAAGCACTGTGCCAGATGTGGTTGTTAAAGCCAACACATGTCAGCCCTCAGATGGGAAACCTGTTTAAGTCTGTATTCATCCTCCCGGTTTTATAAAAGCCACCAGTAAACAGTGTGATGTCTTTGAGTTTATTGTGTCTTCACAGACTGTTCTGTGAGGGATTTTTTAAAAGCATCTTTGAAGAGTTTCAAAAGCCTCTCCCAATGTTTATACTAACAAAGGAAGTTTTAAAAAAAAAGGCTAATTTGTCACACTTGAAGAGCGGAGCGAACAATGTTTATGTCGTTGCTGCATTGTGCATTAAGCAGGTGTACATACAGTCGTGGTCAAAAGTTTACATACACTTGTAAAGAACATAATGTCATGGCTGTCTTGAGTTTCCAATAAACCACATAACTTTCCTCCAGAAGGTCTTATCTTTGTCCGTGTGATGTCAGATGAAACAAAAATGGAGCTGTTTGGCCACAATACCCAGCAATATGTTTGGAAGAGAAAAGGTGAGGCCTTTAATCCTAGGAACACCATACCTACCGTCAAGCATGGTGGTGGTAGTATTATGCTCTGGGCCTGTTTTGCTGCCAATGGAACTGGTGCTTTACAGAGAGTAAATGGGACAATAAAAAAAGGAGGATTACCTCCAAATTCTTCAGGACAACCTAAAATCATCAGCCCGGAGGTTGGGTCTTGGGCGCAGTTGGGTGTTCCAACAGGACAATGACCCCAAACACACGTCAAAAGTGGTAAAGGAATGGCTAAATCAGGCTAAAATGAAGGTTTTAGAATGGCCTTCCCAAAGTCCCTGACTTAAACGTGTGGACAATGCTGAAGAAACAAGTCCATGTCAGAAAAACCAACAAATTTAGCTGAACTGCACCAATTTTGTCAAGAGGAGTGGTCAAAAAGTCAACTAGAAGCTTGTGGATGGCTACCAAAAGCACCTTATTGCAGTGAAACTTGCCAAGGGACATGTAAGCAAATATTAACATTGCTGTATGTACACTTTTTGGCCTTTAATCCCAGGAACACCACACCTACCGTCAAGCATGGTGGTGGTAGTATTATGCTCTGGGCCTGTTTTGCTACCAATGGAACTGGTGCTTTACAGAGAGTAAATGGGACAATAAAAAAAGGAGGATTACCTCCAAATTCTTCAGGACAACCTAAAATCATCAGCCCGGAGGTTGGGTCTTGGGCGCAGTTGGGTGTTCCAACAGGACAATGACCCCAAACACACGTCAAAAGTGGTAAAGGAATGGCTAAATCAGGCTAAAATGAAGGTTTTAGAATGGCCTTCCCACAGTCCCTGACTTAAACGTGTGGACAATGCTGAAGAAACAAGTCCATGTCAGAAAAACCAACAAATTTAGCTGAACTGCACCAATTTTGTCAAGAGGAGTGGTCAAAAAGTCAACTAGAAGCTTGTGGATGGCTACCAAAAGCGCCTTATTGCAGTGAAACTTGCCAAGGGACATGTAACCAAATATTAACATTGCTGTATGTATACTTTTTGGCCTTTAATCCCAGGAACACCACACCTACCGTCAAGCATGGTGGTGGTAGTATTATGCTCTGGGCCTGTTTTGCTGCCAATGGAACTGGTGCTTTACAGAGAGTAAATGGGACAATGAAAAAGGAGGATTACCTCCAAATTCTTCAGGACAACCTAAAATCATCAGCCCGGAGGTTGGGTTTGGGCGCAGTTGGGTGTTCCAACAGGACAATGACCCCAAACACACGTCAAAAGTGGTAAAGGAATGGCTAAATCAGGCTAGAATGAAGGTTTTAGAAGGACAATGCTGAAGAAAAAAGTCCATGTCAGAAAAACCAACAAATTTAGCTGAACTTTATGCAGGGGTCGTTCTCCCAGGAATGCATAACGGACAACTATACGAGTACGTATTTTCATGCTTGAAATAAGAAATTATTACTTTAAAAAAGTAGTTTTATACTTGTGAGTGTTGATGACACAGCTTTGCAACAGTTGATATTCTAGTTTCAAGCATGTTTTACTCAATATAGGTCACACAATCTCAGCTATAAGCTGTAATATCTTACTTGTCAAACTTGTCCCTGACAGTTTGGTCAAGTTTTAGTTTTTTCTGTTTGTTTTATTTCCTGTCAGCACTCTTATTTTGGTTCAGTTTCCTGTTTGTCTCTCTGAGTGCTGTCCCCTCAGCTGTGGCTGATTGGCACCTGGCCACACCTGGTGTCGATCAGCCAACTGCTATTTAGACCTGCTCTGACCTCCAGTCAGTGCTGGATTATTGTAGTGTCTACCTGTCAATGTCGCTAATGATTGTCGAGGTCAGTGTCATTTATACTTGTCTATGTCATTTATACTTGTTGTTGTAGCTCTGTCTACTTCTGTTCACTCTGCTCATGTCATAGTTCACCCTGCTCGTTTCTTGCCACGTGAGTTTTGTTTATTTGTGTCACAGTAAGTGTTTTTGTTTCTTGTCCATAGTTTAGCCTTTGTGCTAGTTTCTGTTCATAGCCAAGTTTGTTCTCCGCCTTGTGCGCGCCTTTAGTTTGTACCCTTTTGTTTGTTTCTTGTTATAGAGTTAAATTAAATCATGTTTTCCTGCACCAAGCTTGCCGCCATCTCTGCATCTTGGGGTTCGTCACCTACACACTCTGACAGTAATATCTTACTGAGATTGTAACGTCTACTCTTGCGTTCCAAAAAAGTTTCGAAAAAATAAAAATAAAGTAATGCAGAGTAGTCTTGAGGAGGAGGTGTTTGACTCACTAAATTCCTTAATAAGCACTCGCGGAGATATTTCTAGATTCAAAATGATCATAATTTATTTTCACAAACAAAAAATATTCTCCGTGGTTGACTTTCAACATAATCAAAATAACTTATTTAGCGTGGCTTCAAAGTAACTTGTTTAGCGTGGCTTCCTTGGCCTTTTTAGCGTGGCTTCAAAAGAACTTGTTTAGCGTGGCTTCAAAATAAGTTGTTTTAGCGTGTCTTGTTTAGCGTGGCTTCCTTGGCCTTTTTAGCGGTAAACAAACTGTTTCACTCCTCACTCCTTCAACATGATAGACAGACAAAGGGCACCCAGCTGTCCTGTCTTCTTAATTATAGGAGGAGGAAGTGGCTCACCAGTAGGAGCTTGAGCAGCTGAAAACAATCAGTCAATCACAATGAAATCTAAAACATCCAATAATCAATTAACATCATTCTTGACATTATTTGATTTCATTGTCAAACAATTAATAAATAAATAATATAGATAGGCTCCAACTGGCTCCAACATCCCGGCCCCTAATTGTGTGCTTTAGCAAAACAATTACATAAATAATAATATTCACAGGAGCCATAATAGAACAATATAATCCAAACAATTATGTTCTTCAAATTCAAAATTAATTAAGTTACTTGAGTTATTAGTCAAGTCTCATCAAAGTCCATAGTCATATCTGAAGCGGTCATCGAGTCAGGAGAACCGAAGCCCCCCTCAGTCCATCAAACTGCTTCCATTAGCAGGCAGAGTTTATCTTTTGGTCGTTGAACCTTGTTGGTCTTGGTTTTAACCAAAACACTTCTCACAAAGCTTTTGGTATCTGGAAATGTCTTTACAATACGGTCCATAGTCCATGAGTTTCTTGGTGCTGTGTTATCAACAATGACAACCAGATCTCCAGGACTCAAGTTTCTTCTTATGCTGTTCCACTTGCTTCTTTGGAGAGGCCTTTTTGTTGTTATTTGGTCTTGAATGTCTCCAAACAACGGATCCAAAAGCATCTTGGCATACTTTTCCACAAAATCCACAAAGTTGTTAAATCTGATTCTCCTGCCGGTTCTCTGTTGTGTCTCATAAGCTGTGCTTCTCCACCTTTCTCTGAGTTTGTAGGGTAGTTTGGATGTAATTAGCCTTAGGTTCGATGGGATATCAAGTTCCTCCAAATACTGTAAATCTTGCATTACATTACAGCATCCTCTCAAATACATTGCATATGCATGCAGCATTTTCCCATCCTCAGCTTTAATCGCTGTCCAATTCAAGGCTTTTTCCAAGTAAGCTCCCGAAATCTTCATCTCATTTCCAAAGTGTTCTTTTAAGAGGCGCCTTGCTTCATTATAGCCCCTACTGGCTTCCATGTGCAAACAGCTGCGAACCAAGTCTCTTGGCAAACCAGAGGTAAACTGCTCAAGGTAGTAGAGCCGGTCTTGATCATTATCAGTCTTGTCTTCAATCAAGTGTTCAAATGCATGGATAAAAGACTGATATGCCAGTGGGTTACCATCAAACACCGAAATCTCTCTTGCTGGTAGTAGAGACAGTTTTTGTTGTGAGACAATGAGTTTTGCAATGTCACTTTGTTTTTGAATAACCATATCCAAGTTATCATGAGCAGCATTAATAACCACATTATCTTGTGCAGAGTGATTTATTGGTTGAGTCTGATTTACACTTTGGGTCTTGTGTTTTTCAGTTGTGTTTTTGTTTTGAGGTTTATTTAGATCTTCTGATGTGTTGGTGTTCCTTTTAAGTAGAGGTCTGTGGAGACTTAAGATGGTTTGGTGAAGTGGGGTCTTGGGTACTGCACCGAACTCTATAAAGTCCACATTGCTCTCCATAGTTTCTGTATCATGGTGAGAATCATAATACTCAGTCATGCCACCACCTGGAGGTTCCTGAGCCACATCATGGCTTCCATGAATTAAATCACTTTGAAGGATTTGTATTTTAGCAGTTGATGCTGCGAGGTCCGCTTCAAACTCCATTTGCTCCATCTTTGCTTTAAGCTTTGTTTCCTCCAGTTGCATTTGCTCCATCTTTGCTTTAAGCTTTGTTTCCTCCAGTTGCAAGGTGTGTTTTTCCTTAAGTGCAGCAGCTCGAGCCATTGTGGCAGCTTGTTCCGCTTTGGCAATTTTTAATTCTGAGGATACTGAGGAACATCTGGAGGCTTTTGATCCAGTGGCAGACTTTGATTTGTGAGATACATTTGATATGCTGTCCAGTGGTCCAACTTTTGATTGTGCAATTTCTCTTTTCCATGTTTCAACATCTTTCATGAAATAATTCAAATTTATTATTCTGGGTTCATACCAGTCATAATAATCATTTTCCTTTTCCTCTTCTGATAAGAATTCTTGCACAAAGTTGTGAGCATTTTTAAATTCATCCACAGCTCCTTTAAATGCTTCAAATGCATCATTGACTTCATCATCATTTCTAACATCAGTCATCAAAGTCTTTATTTCATTTAGACTCCCCGTGCACGCGCCCAGTCTGCCTCTGCGCGAAGCAATGCGCGTTCTCAGCATGTCGTCGTGCTCAGCTGCCGTCTCAGGTGTGCCAGACATCATTCCAGATAATCACACAGCTCAATTTAATGTCCACTTATTTCATTCTTAAATGTCCTTCCAACATCCTGTTTTATTGCGATTCACATCCACAATCTGCAACTTTCCTTTGATTCCATACAGGCGCGTTCATTCATGACGTCATCATGGCTGATTTTACTCACGGCCCGCCGGCTGCTGGCTGTCATCGGTGCAGCGCGATCTTGCTTTGGTCCTTCGGGTCTTCAGTGAAGTTTGTTTACTTGTAACGTCTACTCTTGCATTCAAAAAAGTTTCGAAAAAATAAAGTAATGCAGAGTAGTCTTGAGGAGGAGGTGTTTGACTCACTAAATTCCTTAATAAGCACTCGCGGAGATATTTCTAGATTCAAAATGATCATAATTTATTTTCACAAACAAAAAATATTCTCCGTGGTTGACTTTCAACATAATCAAAATAACTTATTTTAGCGTGGCTTCAAAAGAACTTGTTTAGCGTGGCTTCAAAATAAGTTGTTTTAGCGTGGCTTGTTTAGCGTGGCTTCCTTGGCCTTTTTAGCGGTAAACAAACTGTTTCACTCCTCACTCCTTCAACATGATAGACCAGACCTGGGCATTCTGCGGCCCGCGGGCCGCAGAATGCCCTTTGTGCGTCCCTGTCCGGCCCGCGTGAGGCCAATTATAAATTACAAAATAAATTTTAAAAAGTATCTATGTCGAGTGTGCAATACAACGGTGCTGCTTTTGTTTTGAAAATCGTTATTTGTATTACTTCCGTGTGGACGTATGCGTGTGCGTGATTGTGAGTGAATGTGAACAGCTGCAATCATTAATTACAAAATAAAGTTGAAAAAACATCTATGTCGTGCGCGCAATACAACTGTGCTGCTTTTATTTTGAAAATTATTATTTATGGGCGTGTGTCAGTGTGTAACCTGCGAGTGAGGGTGCACATGCAGCGACAAGTGATGCACGGTTTACACCCGAGACGCTAAAAAGAGAAAAGTTGATGAAGAATGGCGTGTTTCCAACAAGACATGGACTGCCATGCAACGTTCCCTCTAAGGTGCGCGCCTGCGCAATTGCACACTGCTCAAGCGTCTGCTGCGCGCAGCAAATATATGCCGCGCACCAAATCAAATCCCATCTGAATTCTAAACAAAATAAACATATTTATTCTATGTAATTTTGCAATGCAACTTTGAGTGACAGTGACAACAAACGGCCCTAACGGTGTTCGTCAACACCGTTCAATTGAACACCGTTCAATTATTGTAACGTCTATCGAGATGCTTCGAGGACAGGAATTATATCGATCACTTTATTGAGCAAAACTGTTTATATTCGGACATAACCACACCAAAAACATAAGTAAAACACTTCTATCTCGAAAAACTAGTCATTTTCTGCCGTACAAACCAGGCCAAAACCAACTTGTCATCTGTCACCAACACGCATAGCACTAAACCACTGGTGCGTTTATGGCCACACAAAAAGTCGGACAACTCAAACACCACACAAAGTTACACTATGACTCCTCAGTCATACGTGTGCTTATTTTACTGTCATTTATTATTAATGTTAATTTATTTATATTAGTCATGGAATGCTGTTACATACACTATGTTGAAGTATTACTATTATTATTAATTATTATTATTATTATTATTTATCTTACGGTATATATCAAAAATAATATTGAGCAAAATTTAATTGAAATATTGTCGATGTGGCCCTCCAGCAGTGCTCGGGTTGCTCATGCGGCCCCCGGTAAAAATTAATTGCCCACCCCTGTGATAGACAGACAAAGGGCACCCAGCTGTCCTGCCTTCTTAATTATAGGAGGAGGAAGTGGCTCACCAGTAGGAGCGTGAGCAGCTGAAAACAATCAGTCAATCACAATGAAATCTAAAACTTCCAATAATTAATTAACATCATTCTTGACATTATTTGATTTCATTGTCAAACAATTAATAAATAAATAATATAAATAGGCTCCAACTGGCTCCAACAGAGATAATTTAGGACCAAAACCCTTAAAACAAGTAAAACACTAACATAAAATCTGCTTAGTGAGAAGAATTATCTTATCAGACAGAAAATAAGCAGAGATCACCCTTATTTGAGATATTTAATCTTACTTAGATTTCAGTTTTTGCAGTGTATGTGCTCCAATCACTCTATCACAAAAAAATAAGAGTTGTAGAAATGATTGGAAACTCAAGACAGCCATGACATTATGTTTTTGACAAGTGTATGTAAACTTTTGACCACGACTGTAGCTTTGCTTTGATGCACTTCCCTACCATGGCAGATCTTGATCTCCTTGGCAGTCCATTTGTATGGTTTTGAGCTGAAGCCTATCCCAGCTGACCTGTGGGGGCACACCACACTGTCACTGGATCCTCGCTGTGAACCACCAACGTCATCATTGAGAGAGTCAGAAACGCGGGGAAGCGTGACATGAATTAACCCGCCTCGCATTCTTGCTGAAAATATGAGCAGATGAGACGAGCTCTTCCCACATGGCCCGCGAGCAATGCTTTTGAAGTGGGTACAGGCTTACGTGAGGTGACTCGGGCAGATCACACCGAGTGGACCTCGCTAATCTGAGAACGATCTCGTAACCCTCTGCGGTCTTTGTTTTCCGACTCGGCAAATGGCGCAAAAAACTCTAAGGTGACACCGGGATGTGAGGTCATCGCATCTGGATCGGACCACGCTGCAGATTCCTTTTTAAAGCGTTTAAGCCGCTTATTGTATAACGGCGGCCGGCCAAGAACAACATGGCGCACGTCAGACGGAGGATTGATTGCTTATTGTCGCGCACCAGTTGGAACGCGGTGACATCAGACGTAATTGGCGTCCGTCCGCTTGTGGAACGCCGTCCCAATGACATCCTCCACGCCATCAGCGGTTACCGCCGTTTGTTAGAAAGTAATTGTGATTGCCGTCTGAGAGTGGGAGAAATGAAAGGGATTTAAACTAATCCCACTTGACCGGATTTGATCCGTTCTCCGCTTTAGTGCCTGGGAGCCAAAAGGAAGAGTGTTTCTACTTTAATTTTTTTTGTTTTTTATACATATGTTCATTGCTACAGTCATCTGGTTGGAACGAAATGCTGGCAGATTCATTGGCATCGTAAGAACTGTATTATTTTACACAAGCCACATGTAATGCCAGATTTTAATTCTTTAGACCAGTAGTTCAAACCATGTTCACCAAGTACCACCTCAGAAAACTCCTCAAGTACTACTATAATGACTGACATCACAATACAGTATCCTAGTAGGCCTAAATATTCATTAAAAACAAGGTTTTAATCAACAAGTGTACCGTATTTTTCGGACTATAAGGCTCAAAAATCGACAGTGCGCCTTATAACCCGGTGCACCTAATACACGGCATAATTCTAGTTGTGCTTACCGACCTTGAAACTATTTTATTTAGTACATGGTGTAATAAGTGTGACCAGTAGATGGCAGTCACACATAAGATATACGTGTAGACTGCAATATGACGCCAGTAAACAACATCAAAACTTATAGTATGCTTAAATATTCATTAAAAACCAGGAAGAGGTTTTAATCAACAAGTACACCGTATTTTTCGGACTATAAGGCTCAAAAATCGACAGTGCGCCTTATAACCCGGTGCGCCCAATGTACGGCATAATTCTGGTTGTGCTTACTGATCTCGAAGCAATTTTATTTGGGACATGGTGTAATGATAAGTGTGACCAGTAGATGGCAGTCACACATAAGAGATACAAGTATTTTTTATGGTGTGTGTATAAGGACCGCAAAATGGCACCTATTAGCAGACAACACCTGGCTCTTCAAGTACTACTATAATGGCCGTCATCACAGTACAGTATCATAGTAGGCCTAAATATTCATTAAAAACCAGGAAGAGGTTTTAATCAACAAGTATACCGTATTTTTCGGACTATAAGGCTAAAAAGATCGAGCCTTATGTACGGCATAATTCTGGTTGTGCTTACCGACCTCAAAATACATTTTATTTGGTACATGGTGTAATGATAAGTGTGACCAGTAGATGGCAGTCACACATAAGAGATACAGGTATTATTATGGGGTGTGTATAAGGACCGCAAAATGGCACCTATTAGCAGACAACACCTGGCTCTTCAAGTACTACTATAATGACCGACACCACAATACAGTATCATAGTAGGCCTAAATATTCATTAAAAACCAGGAAGAGGTTTTAATCAACAAGTATACCGTATTTTTCGGACTATAAGGCTCAAAAATCGACAGTGCGCCTTATAACCCGGTGCATCTAATATACGGCATAATTCTGGTTGTGCTTACCGACCTCAAAAGACATTTTATTTGGTACATGGTGTAATGATAAGTGTGACCAGTAGATGGCAGTCACACATAAGAGATACAAGTATTATTATGGGGTGTGTATAAGGACCCCAAAATGGCACCTATTAGCAGACAACACCTGGCTCTTCCAAGTACCACTATAATGACCGACATCACAATACAGTATCATAGTAGGCCTAAATATTCATTAAAAACCAGGAAGAGGTTTTAATCAACAAGTATAGCATATTTTTCGGACTGTAAGTCTCAAAAATCGAGCCTTATGTACGGCATACTTCTGGTTGTGCTTACCGACCTCAAAATACATTTTATTTGGTACATGGTGTAATGATAAGTATGACCAGTAGATGGCAGTCACACAAAAGAGATACAAATATTATTATTGTGTGTGTATAAGGACCGAAAAATGGCACCTATTAGACAACACCTGGCTCTTCAAGTACTTCTATAATGACCGACATCACAATACAATATCATAGTAGGCCTAAATATTCATTAAAAACCAGGAAGAGGTTTTAATCAACAAGTACACCGTATTTTTCGGACTATAAGGCTCAAAAATCGACAGTGCGCCTTATAACCCGGTGCACCTAATATACGGCATAATTCTGGTTGTGCTTACCGACCTCAAAATACATTTTATTTGGTACATGGTGTAATGATAAGTGTGACCAGTAGATGGCAGTCACACATAAGAGATACAAGTATTTTTTATGGTGTGTGTATAAGGACCGCAAAATGGCACCTATTAGCAGACAACACCTGGCTCTTCAAGTACTACTATAATGGCCGACATCACAGTACAGTATCATAGTAGGCCTAAATATTCATTAAAAACCAGGAAGAGGTTTTAATCAACAAGTATACCGTATTTTTCGGACTATAAGGCTAAAAAGATCGAGCCTTATGTACGGCATAATTCTGGTTGTGCTTACCGACCTCAAAATACATTTTATTTGGTACATGGTGTAATGATAAGTGTGACCAGTAGATGGCAGTCACACATAAGAGATACAAGTATTTTTTATGGTGTGTGTATAAGGACCGCAAAATGGCACCTATTAGCAGACAACACCTGGCTCTTCAAGTACTACTATAATGGCCGACATCACAGTACAGTATCATAGTAGGCCTAAATATTCATTAAAAACCAGGAAGAGGTTTTAATCAACAAGTATACCGTATTTTTCGGACTATAAGGCTAAAAAGATCGAGCATTATGTACGGCATAATTCTGGTTGTGCTTACCGACCTCAAAATACATTTTATTTGGTACATGGTGTAATGATAAGTGTGACCAGTAGATGGCAGTCACACATAAGAGATACAAGTATTATTATGGGGTGTGTATAAGGACCGCAAAATGGCACCTATTAGCAGACAACACCTGGCTCTTCAAGTACTACTATAATGACCGACATCACAATACAGTATCATAGTAGGCGTAAATATTCATTAAAAACCAGGAAGAGGTTTTAATCAACAAGTATACCGTATTTTTCGGACTATAAGGCTCAAAAATCGACAGTGCGCCTTATAACCCGGTGCGCCTAATGTACGGCAAAATTCCGGTTGTGCTTACCGACCTCGGAGCAATTATTTTTGGTACATGGTGTAATGATAAGTGTGACCGGTAGATGGCAGTCACACATAAGAGATACAAGTATTTTTTATGGTGTGTGTATAAGGACCGCAAAATGGCACCTATTAGCAGACAACACCAGACTCTTCAAGTACTACTATAATGACCGACATCACAATACAGTATCATAGTAGGCCTAAATATTCATTAAAAACCAGGAAAAGGTTTTAATCAACAAGTATAGCATATTTTTCGGACTGTAAGTCTCAAAAATCGAGCCTTATGTACGGCATACTTCTGGTTGTGCTTACCGACCTCAAAATTAATTTTATTTGGTACATGGTGTAATGATAAGTGTGACCAGTAGATGGCAGTCACACATAAGAGATACAAATATTATTATTGTGTGTGTATAAGGACCGAAAAATGGCACCTATTGGCAGACAACACCTGGCTCTTCAAGTACTTCTATAATGACCGACATCACAATACAGTATCATAGTAGGCCTAAATATTCATTAAAAACAAGGAAGAGGTTTTAATCAACAAGTACGCCGTATTTTTCGGACTATAAGGCTCAAAAATCGACAGTGCACCTTATAACCTGGTGCGCTTAATATATGGCATAATTCTGGTTGTGCTTACCGACCTCGGAGCAAATTTTATTTGGTACATGGTGTAATGATAAGTGTGACCAAGAAAAGTGCACTTGTTATTAGTGAGAATATACTTATTTTAAGGTATTTTTGGGTTCATTGAGGTTAGCTAATTTTACTTGTTTTGGAAAGCCTTATTTTAACAAGCCGAATTTTCTTGTTCTATTGGCAGATAATTTTGCTTAGTTCAAATAAAATACCCTTAAATTTTTGTATTTTATTTTTCTTGTTTTTGACCACTGACTTTTTGCAGTGCAGGGTGTACCCCGCCTACCGCCCGAATGCAGCTGAGATAGGCTGCAGCGACCCCCCCCCCCCCCGCGACCCCGAAAGGGACAAGCGGTAGAAAAATGGTGGATGGATGGATAGACTCGCTCATCTGCAGTGCGCCTTTTAATCCAATGCAGTACTTAACAATTTTGGCACTGTAACATCACACACAGTTTGAACAGTAACACTGTGTTTGAATATTTAATTAAGCGATTCTTTGGCGTACCACTAGATGGAGCCCACGTACCACTAGTGGTAGGCGTACCACAGTTTGAGAAGCACTGCTTTGGACATTGTATTGTCATTTTTTTCTGATTGTGATGTTGATTTTCATTTGATCAATCAGTTAGTTTCTATTGCTTATCCTGCCTATTCCAGCTGACTTCGGGTACGAGGCGGGGCACACCCTGGTCGCCAGATGCAGAGCACAGCAACGTGCAGGCAAACATGCTTTTGTTAGGATCAAGTCAGGCAAGATAAAGCATGTGGCAGAAAAAAACACTACCAACGAATCAGCGCCATTTGCATTGCAATTTGCCACTTGCCAAGATTTAATATTTCATTTCTCAAAATTCCCCTATTTCTAAGAGCTATTTCCTTATGTCATACATACAAAAGAGGTCAGGATTGGATTTTACAAAAATTAAATTGTACAGTTTCTTCTGACATGAAAAAATCTGATACAGGTCACATATGTGCAAAAAAAAAAGGTAATTGCCCTACAGTGTGAATATGGTGAGTCTCCAGTGTTTCCCATAAACTGCCAAGATACCTGTGGCGGTGGGGGCGTGGCTATGGGCGTGGTCACCATGGCATCATCGAGCAATTTGCATAATTTACTACAATGATATGATTTTCTCTAAAAAGGCTCAAAAAATGTATACTTACTAATTAATAATAACAGTTTTGTTTTAAACGTCCATCCATCAATTTTACAATATAATTACAACACTTTATGTACATATTTATATACAGATTTGAACAATAAGTTATTCACTGAAATATATTTATTAATTGTGGTTCTTATAAAAAATACATCTTATAAAACATAAAAGCTAAAAATGTCTCATAAAGCTCTGCCCCTTTAATTAGTGCATACTAAATAATTTAACTTTAGCCTACTACTACAACCATATTATTTACCAGCAACATAAAGTGAAACAGAGGCAGAGGTGTCCTGCCACAGTCAGTAACAAATAAACAGAAAACAGTAGTGGTGGTAGATAGACACAGAGCTTCATCAAACATCTGATCCACTGAACAAAGAGCTCCAAAAATCTTGAACTTTAGACTGCCATCAGTTTTACTCCTTACACTTAACCATGTGTTTCCTACTGCCTGCAGACTTTGCACCCTTTGTTATATACACATGTTGTGTTTCTAATATAAATACATTTAATAAAGTCAAATACAAATAAGGCAACTGGAGAAGTATCCTACACTTCTCTTTTGTAAAGTAAATCTGAACAGCCGATATGGGCATCTACATCAACTATATAATTTGCCTGAGAAGCTGGAGAGGACAAAAACAAAACAAAATAAATAAATAAAAACTAAACAAAAAAAAAAACATTTTTTTTTTTTTTTTAATTTGTGGCGGACGTAATTCTTTCGTGGCGGGCCGCCACAAATAAATTAATGTGTGGGAAACACTGGTCTCCTAATTGTCAACCAGGAACAGGTGAGGAGAACAATGCTAGCAACCGGGGTAAAGTAACTGCTTAACATGCCAACAAAGGAAGTGGAACTAAGAAAATAAGAGCTCAAAGAGGAAATGATACAAAAACAAAGAATAATAATGAACACATTCCAAAACTGTCATGACAAGTCACCAGTCTATTACATATTTACATTCACACCTACTTAGAGTCTCCACTAAGCCTAAGAGACATGTTTTTGGACTGAAGGACCATGTAGAAAACCCACAGGGAGAACACACACACTCCGCATTCAGTTCCAAACTTGAACCCAGAACCGCAAACCGCATGCACCACCGTGCAAATATGTCAACATTACTCAATGAAACCCAGACATACTGAATCCAATGTGCTGTGCATTACAAGTAGAGATGAAATGCTATAAAATGTAATATCGGAAAGTATCGGTATCGGTTTCAACATTATCGGTATCGGTTTCAAAAAGTAAAATTCATGACTTTTTAAAACGCCGCTGTACGGAGTGGTACACGGATGTAGGGAGATGTACAGAGCGCCAATAAACCTTAAAGGCACTGCCTTTGCGTGCCGGCCCACTCACATAATACCTACGGCTTTTCACACCCACAAGTGAATGCAAGGCATACTTGGTCAACAGCCATACAGGTCACACTGAGGGTGGCCGTATAAACAACTTTAACACTGTTACAAATATGCGCCACACTGTGAACCCACACCAAACAAGAATGACAAAACACATTTCGGGAGAACATCCGCACCGTAACACAACATAAACACAACAGAACAAATACCCAGAACCCCTTGCAGCACTAACTCTTCCGGGACGCTACAATATACACCCCCCGCTACCCCCGCTATTTTAGGTTGTCCTGAAGAATTTGGAGGTAATCCTCCTTTTTCATTGTCCCATTTACTCTCTGTAAAGCACCAGTTCCATTGGCAGCAAAACAGGCCCAGAGCATAATACTACCACCACCATGCTTGACGGTAGGTATGGTGTTCCTGGGATTAAAGGCCTCACCTTTTCTCCTCCAAACATATGGCTGGGTATTGTGGCCTAACAGCTCAATTTTTGCTTAATCTGACATCACATGGACAAAGATAAGACCTTCTATGTGGACGTATGTTGGCTTTAAAACTAGCGATAAAGGTGAAGCTATAAACACCGAAGCGCTGCTCTGCAAGCAGTGCTTTAAAACATAGCTAGGTAGCGGCTAACGTCCGTCCACAGTGTTTTAGCGCTACTATTAAATCACTAATCCTCGCCTCTGTGGCAACAAATAAAGTAAGTATCATCCCCTTCAGGACGAGGAATAGCTAGCGCTCTTGAATGTAAACAAATGGGTGGATCTATACAAATATCGACTGTAACGATACCAAGCACAACAGCCGTATATAGGCGATGCTCCAATGATCACGCCGATATGTTTTATAATCACAACCTTTTTTTCCATTTTTTTATTGTTTATAAACTCAATAAATATGTCCCTGGACACAGGAAGACTTTAAATATGACCAATGTATGATCCTGTAACTACTTCAATCCGGATCGATACCCATATTTGTAGTATCACCCAAAACTAATGTAAAGTATCCAAACAACAGAATAATAAGTGCCTATTACATTTTAACAGAAGTGCTAAAACAATAAGTAACCAGATATTTATAGTAAATGAACAAGTAGATTAATAATCTATCCATCCATTTTCTAACGCTTGTCCCTCATAATTCCAAATATGGAGCGTTTGTAACCCGTTTGCTTACTTACTACGAAAAGAGAGGTTGTCTAATATGTTCACTGTCTTATTTGATGCCAAAATAGTTCTTTGATGTCAATAAAAAACATATGTTTCATGTATCACAATGTTTTTTTTTCTGTGATCATAAGATTGTTTGCGAAAAATAAAGCCAATAATGACATTTTTGTGTGGTCCCCTTTATTTTGAAAAGTATCAAAATCAAAATATTATCTGGTGTTATGATGCACAAATGTTAGCCTTTAGACCAGGCCTTGGCAATTATTTTGACTCGGGGAGCCAAATTTAGAGAAGAAAATGTGTCTGGGGGCCAGTATATCTATCTAGCTATCTATCTATCTATCTATGTATACATATGTACAGTATATATGTGTGTGTATATATATATACATACATATATATATATATATATATATATATATATATATATATATATATATATATATACACACACACATATATATATATATATATATATATATATATATATATATATATATATATATATATATATATATATATATATATATAGATATATACACACATATATATATATCTATATATACATATATATATATATACACACACATATATATATATATATATATATATATATATATATATATATATATATATATATATATATATATATATATATATATATATATATATATATATATATATATATATATATATATATATATATATATATTAGGGCTACAACAACTAATTGATTAAATCGATTAAAATCGATTATAAAAATAGTTGGCGATTAATCTAGTCATCGATTCGTTGGATCTATGCTATGCGCATGCGCAGAGGCAATTTTTTAATTATTTTTTTATTTATTTTTAATTTTTATAAACCTTTATTTATAAACTGCAACATGTACAAACAGCTGAGAAACAATAATCAAAATAAGTACGGTGCCAGTATGCTGTTTTTTTTCAATAAAATACTGGAAAGGATAGAAATGTAGTTTGTATCTTTTATCCGATTATTAATCGATTAATCGAAGTAATATTCGACAGATTAATCGATTATTAAATTAATCGTTAGTTGCAGCCCTAATATATATATATATATATATATATATATATATATATATATATATATATATATATATATATATATATATATATATATATATATATATATACACATATACATATACATATGTATATGTATACACACACATATGTGAGTGTGAATGTTGTCTGTCTATCTGTGTTGGCCCTGCGATGAGGTGGCGACTTGTCCAGGGTGTACCCCGCCTTCCGCCCGATTGTAGCTGAAATATATCATTGATATATAAACTATCAGACTGCGTGGTCGGTAGTAGTGGCTTTCAGTAGGCCTTTAAGCCGGTTCCAAATCTTTGGTCCCCTGCATACAACACTTCGAGCGGTACAAGCCAGTAGACGATGTTTACCTGATATCAGATCTAAGTTACGAGTGTTGTGGGCATGCTGGGGATGGTAGATCGGAACCAAGCTACAGAGCCTAAGATTCAGCCTGTGAATGACTTGATAGGTTAAACAAGCATTTTGATAAATATTGAACTCAGTCAGTCTTAAGAGATGATAATTATGGAATAAATGTTGAGTGGGGGTATTAAACTTGGACCATGTCAGGGCCCGTATGATTTTCTTTTGCATGGATTCTAATTTGTGAAGGTAGGTAGGGAAGGTGTTACACCAGATGACATTACAGTAGTTTAGATGTGGTTCAAAGAGAGTTTTATATAGGGTAAGTAGAGCATACAGAGGAAGATAATGATGAAGGTGAAAGAACAGGCCAACATATTTGGATAATTTGTTTAACAGATGGCTAATTTGAAATTGAGGTATTCTTCAATGATGACCCCCAGGAATTTTGTGGAATACACTCTCTGTATTTCCTGCCCATTGATGTTGATATGGCAGTGCTCAGTATTTGTCCGGTTTTTATTAGAATGAAATAGAATAAAATTTGTTTTATTAACATTAAGTGAGAGCTTATTGCATTTGAACCAGGAAACAGGTTACTTGTAGATCGTGGAGGCTCCTGTGTGAGGTAAACAAATTTGTATCATCAGCAAAAATTATTTTATGAAAAGTTTCGGAGGAGTTTACAAAATCATTTATGTATAGGATAAAAAGGAGAGGCCCCAAGATGGATCCCTGGGGAACCCCATAATTTATGGTGATACAGGGTGAGTTGTGACCATTGACGAATACACATAGTTGCCTTCCGTATAGATAAGAACGCAACCAATCGAGAGGTACCCCTCTGACACCATAGTGATATAGTTTATATATTAAAATCTCAAAGTCTATTGTGTCAAAGGCCTTGGACAGATCCAAAAAAATGCCAATACCACATTTTCCTTCTTCAATACAGTCATTGACCTGTTCCAAGAGGTCGAGTATAGCCATACAGGTGGTGCTTTTTTTACGGAAACCATATTGGGAGGGGACAAGGATATCTAGTTTTTCTAGAAAGCCATACAGTCGGTTATAGACCACTTTCTCAAATATTTTTGAAAATGTTGGTAAAATTGAAACTGGCCTATAATTGCTCATATCATTTTTATCACCTGATTTAAAAATTGGGATTACTTTTGCCACTTTGGGTACAATGCCAGAAATAAGTGACAGGTTTATACAGTCTTGTTTATTTCATGCCACAGTTAAGAGAGTTTTTGCCTGTTATTTTGTAGTTAGATTAATAAATATGTTCCTACCTGCTACCCTTGTCCAGAAAAGTCCGTTTGCATCCCGGGAGAACAAACTTCGCAGCAAGCTGCGACCCCCCCCGTCATGATAAATACGTTGTGTTGTTCAGATAGCTTCCACGTGTTGCACACGAACCCGAGACAAAGGTTTAAATGTACGAGCTTAAACGATATCGACATGTAGCCACCACAAGGAGAGACATGATATTAGGGGGATTTTTTTCTTCTTGTCAAATACATTTAAATCGATCAAGAGACCCAGCAAACTTTGACACAGATGATCCTCACAGAATGTGAGACGCGATGGATTTAACTACAGACTGAATTAATCCGATTTCGAAAACATCCTTTGACGAAACAGCAAATAGAAATGTTCTGTTCCAGGGTCAAACTGTCAGTATCATGAAACCTTGGGTTTGATAACAGAGGCGTAATACAAGGATGTCAAACTCAAGGCCCCGGGGGCCAGATCTGGCCCGCCACATCATTTTATGTGGCCCGCAAAGGCCTGGAAATAATATGCGTCAATAAAGTACTTAATCTTTTCTCCCTATGTATTTGTTCTTTCCATTTTAACAGAAAATAACTTTTAAACTTTAATATTATCCAATATAGCAAAAAATATATTATCATACTTTCCAAACATTTTATTTTGTTAAAATACTTAAATTTCTGCTTGACTTATGGTTTTAGAGCAAGTTATCCATCTAATTGTACACTATAAAAATGACAATTAATTTTAATGTGAAATTTACGTTGTTTTTTACAGCATATTACAGAACTCTCCTCCAGAAGGTCTTATCTTATCTCGGTGTGTTACTGTAAATGCCTAAAGGGCACCACAGTTTATTACAGTAAATAAAGCACAGTTTTTTTCATTTAGACAAAAATGCTGTAAAAACCACAGTCAATTTCCCAATTTTACCATGAAATCTATTGCTACTTTTACTTTGCACAATTGGGTGGATAACTTGCTTTGAAAGCATTAATATTAGTATTTATTTGTATTTAAAAAATGGTTTGAATGCTTGATAATAAATTTTTGCATAATTAGACAATATTTAAGTTAACATAATTTGCGAAATACATGGAGTACATATATTTTTTTCTCCCAAAATGAAAAGAAATAATATATTTAATAAAAAAAACATTCCTGCTTGACTCAAATTGTAGCCTACACTGTAAAAATGACAATTAATTTTACTGTAAAATTTACGTTGTTTTTTACAGCATATTACAGAACTCTCCTCCAGAAGGTCTTATCTTTGTCCATGTGATGACATTGAAACAAAAATTGAGCTGTTTGGCCACAATACCCAGCAATATGTTCAGAGGAGGAAAGGTGAGGCCTTTAATCCCAGAACACCATCCCTACCGTCAAGCATGGTGGTGGTAGTATTATGCTCTGGGCCGGATTTGCTGCCAATGGAACTGGTGCTTTACAGGGAGTAAATGGGACAATGAATAAGGAGAATTACCTCCAAATTCTTCAGGACAACCTAAAATCTTCAGCCCGGAGGTTGGGTCTTGGGCGCAGTTGGGTATTCCAACAGGACAATGACCCCAAACACACGTCAAAAGTGGTAAAGGAATGGCTAAATCAGACTAGAATTAAAGTTTCAGAATGGCCTTCCCAAAGTCCTGACTTAAACGTGTGGACAATGCTGAAGAAACAAGTCCATGTCAGAAAACCAACGAATTTAGCTGAACTGCACCAATTTGGTCAAGAGCAGTGGTCAAAAATTCAAGCAGAAGCTTGTGGATGGCTACCAAAAGCGCCTTATTGCGGTGAAACTTGCCAAGGGACATGTAAGCAAATATTAACATTGCTGTATGTATACTTTTGACCCAGCACATTTGCTCACATTTTCAGTAGACCCATAATGAATTCATAAAAGAACCAAACTTCATGAATGTTTTTTTGTGACCAACAAGTATGTGCTCCAATCACTCTGTCACAAAAAAATAAGAGTTGTAGAAATGATTGGAAACTCAAGACAGCCATGACATTATGTTCTTTACAAGTGTATGTCAACTTTTGACCACAACTGTATCTGCACTGCAACCACATCATTTCCCTATTGTGGGATACACAAAGTCTATCCTGTCCTATCCTACAGCCAAAACACAGTCGTTCCTCGCCACGTCGCGCTTCAAATATAGCGATTTCACCACATCACAGATTTTTTTTGTTGTTTTAATGCTTATTCTACAAAATGTGTAGCCTAAATTTTGTAAAAAATAATATAGCATTGACCACTAGATGAGACCAAACCAATCAGATACAGATAGTATTTTGGCCACTGATCGGCTCAGCTTCATGCAGCATTTCTATATTGGATTAAATTACCGTATATTTCGGACCATAGGGCGCACCGGATTATAAGGCGCATTAAAGAGGTCATATTATGAATTATTTCTAAATGTAAAACATTTCCTTGTGGTCTACATAACATGTAATGGGGGTTCTTTGGTCAAAATGTTGCATAGATGATGTTTTACAGACCATCTTCAAGTCGCTTTCTGACAGTCGCTTCCGGAATGCGCCGTTTTGTGGTCGGTCTTATTTACGTGGCTCACCTTCTACCATGTCTTCTCCCCGTCATCTTTGTTGTAGCGGTGTAGCGTGCAAGGACGGGAGTGGAAGAAGTGTGAAAAGATGGCGCTAACTGTTTTAATGTCATTCAGACTTTACTTCAATCAATAACGGAGCAGCATCTCCTCATCCGTGGCTCACTAGTGCAACAACAATGCTAGAAATGTGTCCCGTGAAAAACTGTCCGACCTGAACTCTCTAGTAACTAAAGTTCCTTGGGTGAATAATGTCAACTCACTACACCGGTAGTTTTTAGCGCTTACATAGTGAGATATAAGTCAGAACTATACGCTACTTTGTATTAGAAGATGAATGCACCAAAACAAGAAGGTAGAGAAAAAGAAGAAGCTTATCGACTATGAAATCGTCACAGACTACAATGGCGGATGCGGGCACATTTTCAGGACTTATGCAGATCCCAAATACAGATCAGCAGGTACCAGAAGGTAAGAAAAGTTGGTTTTGCATAATATTGCGAAACAAAACACCAGATAATGTCTGTTAATAGGTGCCATTTTGCGGTCCTTATACACACACCATAATAATACTGGTATGTTTAATGCGCCGACAATCCATCAAGCGGTGTGGCTTCATAGCTTACCAAGGTCGTACTAAAAACATTTTGACAGATTTTTGAGTGCCGTGTGTAATGTTCTATATTCTCAATGGAACATTTAAAGTTTGTGTTGTTTACTGCCATCATATTGCAGTCTACACGTATCTCTTATGTGTGACTGCCATCTACTGGTCACACTTATCATTACACCATGTACCAAATAAAATAGCTTCGAGGTCGGTAAGCACGACCAGAATCATGCCATATATTAGGCGCACCGGGTTATAAGGCGCACTGTCGATTTTTGAGCCTTATAGTCCGAAAAATACAGTATACTTGTTGATTAAAACCTCTTCCTTGTTTTTATTGAATATTTAGGCCTACTATGATACTGTATTGTGATGTCGGTCATTATAGTAGTACTTGAGGAGCCAGGTGTTGTATGCTAATAGGTGCCATTTTGCGGTCCTTATACACACACCATAATAAGTATTGCACACTGCAGGAGTTGCTGTGGGTTATATTGCAACTCTGACAAAGTCTACTTCAAAAGGCAGCCACATGTAAAGAAACAACACAGTCATTATGACAATAAACCCTGCATGTGTGTGTTGCAACGCGACACATTCCAAACAACTGTGTTGTGGACATGGACAGAGCCCAAGTCAGCATGTGCTTCCAGAGGACTGTACAGCTGAGGTTTCACTCTTGTCTCCCGCTTGACCGTAAAACACGCTGATAAGTGCTGGCAGCTTGCAAACTTTGATGATTGATTGGAACCAGACAGCGAGAAGGAGTTTAGGACGAGCAGCGTGACTATGTGTCACATAGTTACAGTGGAGGATGTGCATAATCCTTAAACTCATATACAACAAGTCAGATCATAAAGCATCTACAAGTTGGCTTTACAATTATTTATTGCACTTTTTCCCAAACTATTATTTGCATTGGAAAGAGAATGGAACTGAAGCTACCAGCTTGGTTTGAACCACTGCGCCCTCTGCTGGACGTGATGAAAATTACAAGTATTTAAGTCATGTCCAATGAGTTTTATCAAACCACATCGCAGTTATGTTTGGCCCCAGAGGGCCGCGTCTAACAGTGAATACTATTATTACGCAATTTTTAAATACATTTTATTAGTAGATTTTTTTTAATTAAAATGTAAAAAAAATATGGTAAGTTGCAATAATTTCACCTCAAAATGTAGTGTATATTAATGTAAATGGAAAAACAGTACTGCTGTTTTTATGGTAAAAAAAAAAAAAAAAAAAGGCAGCTCAGTTGCCAGAATTTGACTGTAGAAATTACATTAGTTTTTTTACTGTAAATAAAACAAAAAATTTTGGCACTTGAGTTGCCAATTTGTTTTTTGTTTTTTTAATGCAAATCAACAAGTGTATATTTTTCAGTGTATTACTGTAAATGCCAAAACGGCACCACAGTTTATTACAGTAAATTAAAAAAAAGTACTGTTTTTTTCATTTAGAATAGAATAGAATACAATATATCTTTATTGTCATTGTACATTGTACAACGAAATTCTTTGCAAAACTAATTTAGTGCAAATTCATAATAACACATAAAAACACAAGAACATAGATAAATAGATAAAAATACATAAAAATAAAATTTTTTAAAAAAGAGAAAAATTCTGTAAAAACCACAGTAAATGTCACAATTTTACCATGAAATCTATTGCTACCTTTTACATTGCACAATTTGGTGTATAACTTGCTTTGAAATCATTATTATTAGTATTTATTTCTATTTAAAAAATTGTTTGAATGTTTGAAAATATATTTGTGCATAATTAGACAGTATTTAAGTTAGCCTAATTTACGATTACATTTATTTTTTTCTCCCAAAATAGAAAGAAAGAATACATTTAGCGAGAAAAGTTACAGTACTTTATTGATAAATATTATTTCCATGCTTTTGAGGGCCAAATAAAATTAAGTGGCGGGCCTTGAGTTTGCCACCTGTGTATTACAGTACCTACAAAAATATATACATCGCGTATTATGAGCAGTTGTTACTGATACTGTCCATGACCCTTTAACAATAAAAAAATTGTTTGTTGTAATATTTTGTCTGCTTTATTTAGCTGCATATATAAACAATGTGCAGTGCAGGTCTACATCACAGCAAACTATAACCACAGTCATAAGACATTGATACAACGTTGATTATACATACACGTCCTTTAAAACTGACTTTGAAACAATGTTGCAAAATAGTTGTATTTGTAAATTGAGACAACGTTGGATCCAGTGTTGGTTGGGAAATGACCAAACTTCAATGGACAAATCAACGTCAGAACCCAACATTGATTAAACGTCGTCAACAAGCATGTTGTTTCAACGTTATGTTTGAGTTGCTCAACGTCAGGACCTAATTCAACAAGTTCTCAACGTTGTTTTAATGTCTTGTGCCTGCTGGGATTGCTTGAAATATGAATCTGACAGTCGGAAAGCAATTAAGTGTATTATTATTGTATATGTGTTAGGGTTGTACGGTATACCGGTATACATATATGTGGAGGGGGGCGTGGCCTGCGGGCCTGCCGCGGAACGGGTTGTGCAAGGACCGGCCTCGAAAGACAGCGACAGGCCTTGTTATCTAATCACCTGTCACCTTTATTAGCAGCAGCCGGAACGAGACACGTGGTTGGAGTTGGGAGTTGGAGAGAGAGAGAGAGACACACGCACAGAGAGCGCACGCAGCAACGCGCCTGAAAAAAGACTGCTGAAAAGCAATCCAGACTGTTGAATGAAAATAAAAAAGACTGTATTCAAACTGTCTAACTATCGGACTCAGGAGAACCCTCGCAGCAGAGAGACTTTTACAGTATAGTACCGCGATACTAATGAATCATATTCGGTACTATACCACCTCTAAAAAGTACAGGTCCCCCAACCCCCTGCCATCATCACGTCGCGGGTTTGCTGGTTTACGAGCAGAGGAGCATGTTCGGCAGCACACAATCACTGAGTACTTACAAGCAGACACAGTGTGTAGACAGAAAAGGGAGAACGGGCGCATTTTGGCTTAAAAACTAACAATAAAGGTGAAGTTATAACACTGAAACACCGTCAGGAAGAGGTGCTTTAAGACATGGCTAGCTAGCTAGCGGCTTAAGTCCATCCGCAGTCTACTTCTAAATCACTCATCCTTGTCTCCATGGCGACAAAGAAAGTGAGTTTCTTACAAGTATCATCCCTGCAGGACGAGGTATAGCTAAACATGCTTCACTACACACCGTAGCTCACCGGCGTCACAATGTAAACAAACACCTAGCCTAACATCCACTGTAATGATACCAAGTACAGAAGCGTATCTACTCGACAGTACTGTGATTACATCGATATTTTTTAGCATCACAAAATTGTATATTATGTTTACAAACACAGGAAATATGTCCCTGGACACATGCGGACTTAAATTATGACCAATGTATAATACTGTAACTACTTGGTATCGGATTGATACCCAAATTTGTGGTATCATCCAAAACTAATGTAAAGCATCCAAACAGAAGAATAAGTGATTATTACATTTTAACAGAAGTGTAGATAGAACATGTTAAAAGAGAAAGTAAGCAGATGTTAACAGTAAATGAACAAGTAGATTAATAATAAATTTTTACAGTTTGTCCCCCATAATTTTGACAAAATAATAGAATGATAAATGACACAATATGTTACTGCATATGTCAGCAGACTAAATTAGGAGTCTTTGTTTGTTTACTTACTAATAAAAGACAAGTTGTCTAGTATGTTCACTATTTTATTTAAGGACAAACTTGCAATAAGAAACATATGTTTAATGTACCGTAATATTTTTTGGTTAAAATAAAGCCAATAATGCAATTTTTTGTGGTCCCCTTTATTTAGAAAAGTACCAAAAAGTATCGAAATACATTTTGGTACCGGTACCAAAATATGTGTTTTTGTGTGCAATGCAACGACGGATAGTTCAAAAATATATATATATATTAGGGATGTCCGATAATGGCTTTTTGCCGATATCCGATATTACGATATTGTTCAACTCTTAATTACCGATACCGATATCAACCGATACCGATATCAACCGATACCGATATATACAGTCGTAGAATTAACACATTATTATGCCTAATTTGGACAACCAGGTATGGTGAAGATAAGGTCCTTTTAAAAAAAAATTAATAAAATAAGATAAATAAATTAAAAACATTTTCTTGAATAAAAAATAAAGTAAAACAATATAAAAACAGTTACATAGAAACTAGTAATTAATGAAAATGAGTAAAATGAACTGTTAAAGGTTAGTACTATTAGTGGACCAGCACAATCATGTGTGCTTACGGACTGTATCCCTTGCAGACTGTATTGATATATATTGATATATACTTAGAGATGCCGATAACTGCTCTAAAATGTAATATCGGAAATTTTTGGTATCGGGTTTTTTTTTTATAGGTATCGTTTATTTCTTAATTATTTTTTTTTTATTAAATCAACATAAAAAAAAACAAGATACACTTACAATTAGTGCACCAACCCAAAAAACCTCCCTCCCCCATTTACACTCATTCCCACAAAAGGGTTGTTTCTTTCTGTTATTAATATTCTGGTTCCTACATTATATATCAATATATAAATGACCTTTTCTTCTATGCTCTTCATTGTCAGAAGTGATGACAAACATTTTTTGTAAATTTGCTGGCAAAACATTACCAGCAAATTTACAAAAAATGTTTGTCATCACTTCTGAGAATGAAGAGCATAGAAGAAAAGGTCATTTCCAACATCAGTATTCAAGGACAACTTTAAAACAAATGTGTATATCAGTGGTGGGGGTTAAACTATGGAATTCTCTTTATAACGAGATAAAAGATTGTAAAAATATATTCCAATTGAAAAAAATATATAAAGACAGAACAATAAAATCATATGGACAGCAATAAGTGTTTACATTTTGCTCTATATTTATTAATTTACTTGTTTTTTGCCTGGTTTTGTATTTGTTTTGTATCATCCCGTGAGGTGTATATTACTTCTTTTGTTTTTTTGTTCGGTTTGTACTTCATGAAGTTTTGCACTTGTGTTTTTTTTGTTTTGTTTTCGTTATATTTGGATGTAATTGTTGGTTCACATATCATTAAGTAAGACTATGTATTATGTGAAGGGGGCAGGAAAATATAAGATTTTTCTTCATCCTGCTCCTTCTCAGGCATTGGTGTGTAACGGTGTAACTGAATAATTGTGTTATAATTGTCTATCAAAGATGCACATCAATGAAGGAGATAAATAAAAATGAAATGAAATGAAATTAAATATCAATACAGTCTGCAAGGGATACAGTCCGTAAGCACACATGATTGTGCGTGCTGCTGGTCCACTAATAGTACTAACCTTTAACAGTTAATTTTACTCATTTTCATGAATTACTAGTTTCTATGTAACTGTTTTTTGTATTGTTTTACTTTCTTTTTTATTCAAGAAAATGTTTTTAATTTATTTATCTTATTTTATAAAATTTTTTAAAAGGACCTTATCTTCACCATACCTGGTTGTCCAAATTAGGCATAATAATGTGTAATTCCACGACTGTATATATCGGTATCGGTTGATATCGGTATCGGTAATTAAAGAGTTGGACAATATCGGAATATCGGACATCCCTATATATACTGTAGGAACCAGAATATTAATAACAGAAAGAAACAACCCTTTTGTGTGAATGAGTGTGAATGGGGGAGGGAGGTTTTTTGGGTTGGTGCACTAATTGTAAGTGTAGCTTGTGTTTTTTATGTTGATTTAATTAAAAAACAACAACAACAAAAACGATATCGATAATTAAAAAAACGATACCGATCATTTCCGATATTACATTTTAAAGCATTTATCGGCCGATGATATCGGCAGGCCGATATTATCGGACATCTCTAATATATATATATATATATATATAAATAAATAATTATATTTTTTATTTATTTATCACTGTTTTTTTTACACATGATAACATGTTTGATGCAGATATTTTAAATATTACCTTCAGGTGGCAAACTGATTGGATGAAAGGGAAGAGAAAAAAAAACCCTTAACGGTTCAAATGTTGTGACGTCATTCTTCAACTGTCACTGGTCCAACTTCAGACTGACGCCCAGCATCGTATTTTCCGCACTATAAGGCGCACCTAAAAACCTCCAATTTTCTCAAAAGCTGACAGTGCGCCTTATAATCCGGTGCGCCTTATATACGGACCAATATTGAGCCACAACAGGTCTCGCAGCTACGGGGTGCATAACGTAACCCCAGCCTCTACTGTAGCGTCCATTCTATGCGCCTTATAATGCGTAACCCCAGCCTCTACTGTAGCGTCCATTCTGTGCGCCTTATATATGAACAACGTTTTAAAATAGGCCATTCATTGAAGGTGCGCCTTATAGTGCGCAAAATACATATATTAGTGATGGGTTGATGAGGCGTCATGAAGCGTTTCGACACATTGCAAAACTGTATTGATACTGTGTCGATACTGTGTCACTAAATACTGACATCTGCTGGACATTAAAAATCCCTACAGGCAACCTATGGACCAACTCAACTGACACTGATTTTATGACCTAGTATATACAATAATATAAACCAAGTCATTGTATTTCATTTAGGATTATTTCATATCTTCATTTAAATAAAAATATATTTGTATCTTTTTTAGATACAGTCAATAAATAATGTGAACATGTATCATAACATGGAAATCTAAGAGAACGTGTTGTGGACTGGGAATTATTTTTTTTTACACATTTTTATTAAAAAAAAACAGTTTTTCCAACGTATTAAATTTTAGACGATTTCTCTTCTTAGTTATTATTTCTCCGGCTGTAGAAAAGACCCGCTCACAGGGCACAGAGGAGGCGTCAGTGCGACGCAGTTCGCGTATCGGTCACGTGACCGAAACAGCTCATGATCGGTCACGTGACTTTCTAAAAGCGGTACGCGCACCGAAACAGGGATTTGCTCTATGAGCTCGACGCCTTTTGTTTTGTACCTTTTGTTAGTGTTAAAATAAAATCACGTATTTACCTCCAAGCCATGTCCGATCCAACTTTACTTGCATCTCGGGAAAACAAACAATCCATAGTCCACGTCTTGACACAAGTTGTCTTGTATGTTCACTATTTTATTTAAGGACAAACTTGTAATAAGAAACATATGTTTAATGTACCCTAAGATTTTTTTGTTAAAATAAAGGCAATAATGTAAGGTACTGAAAAGTATCGAAATACATTTTGGTACCGGTACCAAAATATGTGTTTTTGTATGCTATTCAACGACGGATAGTACAAATAAAAAAAATAAAAAATTATATATATATATATATATATATATATATATATATATATATATATATATATATATATATATATATATATATATATATATATATATATATATATATTATATTTTTTATGATTTATTTATCACTGCTTTTTTTTACACACGATAACATGTTTGATGCAGATATTTTAAATATTACCTTCAGGTGGCAAACTGATTAGATGAAAGGGAAGAAAAAAAAACCTTAACGGTTGAAATGTGGTGACGTCATTCTTCAACTGTCACTGGTCCAACTTCAGACTGACGCCCGGCATCCACTTCACGTCGTGAGCAGCGGAAACTTCGAGTTAATCCTGGAAAAAAAAAGGTAGACATTTAAGTACGTAGCATCAACATGTTATTAACCTATATTGTGTTAAAAAAAAGAAATGTATTTTGAAAATGATTCAATTTCATCACTTTTTCTACATGCCTCGGAAATGTTCGAGAGCGATTACTCACTGTTAGAAAAATAAAACTCACATAGTTACAAGTTATTTTTGTTCCTAAATATGTAATTAATAATAACATTTTGAAGGTCATTTATGGTCGTGTGCCGACTTTGCGCTAGCGAGCTAACGTTAGCATCTTTCATGTTAGCTTAAAAAAAACGTCGAATAAATGCGTACGTGTGCGTGACATAAAGACTAGTTATTGGGGTAACATTTACTAATATTATTAGTTTATAAGTATATTAACATGTAGTCTACATAAGAATGAAAATATAAGCGTTACCGAGCTCGATGACGAATTAGCATCTCCACGTTGGCAGTGTTGCCAGATGGGAAATGACAGATTATCCTACTAGAAGATTAATGTTCATATTTTGTGGGAAATTGTCTTAAATATCATATTTGACGTCGCTCAGGAACAATTTCTCGAGTATAATATCGCCACTCACCGTGTATAGTGTGGATTGTGAGGCAGTTTTACCTCAAACAAAACGAACGGGGTGAAAAAAGCTTCCACTTAGCCACACTGGGTTGCCAGACGTACTCTAATTATCGTATTCGTACAATATATCATTATTATTAATGAGATATATTAGATATAACATAACCAATGTCTTGCTTTTTTTATATATAACACAACGCTAAGATGACGTTTTTTTCCAAATAGTTTTGCATATACTGTGATGTACATTGTGTTTACTAATAACCCAATTCAAACAGGATACATCCACTTTAAATACAATTTTAAAAACTTTTTCGGGCAAAATACTGCACTGTTTGTATTTTTGTCACTAAAAAAATAGGGTTTTCTTTAACAAAAAGGCATAAAATATATATTTTTAAGACAACTATATATATATATTGATATATATACATATATTAATATGTATATATATATATATATATATATATATATATATATATATATATATATATATATATATATATATATATATATATATATATATATATATATATATATATATAAATAAATATATATACATGAATACATATATATATAATACAGATTTATTTGACAAAAAGGAAATAAAACCAAAAAAAAGTTTAAAAAAAACAAACAAACTTATAACCGGCGGATAGATCGAAAGTGGATCTAGAGATTTAAGTGTTGAAAGTAAAAAATACTAATAATAAATAATGATGTCTTATTTTAACACTTATGAGTGAGGCCCAATAATTTTAGTGGGATTTTTTTTTTAACTGTCATTATTAAAATATTAATAAGAATTAAAGTACGTGTTTTTTTTAAATGAATTATTAACCAATCGGAGGCTACAATTTAAATTGGGGGGGGGGGGGGGGAATATTGCATGTTTTGTGTTTTTGCCATAAAAAACTTTTATTTTTTTGACAAGGCATTAAACATAAAACTTTGTATTACTTTATGTCGACAGATAGACCTGAAGTTAATCAGAGATTTAAGAGTTGAATAAAAAAAAATATATATTACTAATTTTTGAAATTTTTATGACCAAGACATTTTATTTTTAGCCACACTGAGTTGCCAGACATACTATAATTATCGTATTCGTACAATGTTTTATTATTATTAATGAGATATATTAGATATAACTAACATTTTCTTGCTTTTATATATATATATATATATATATATATATATATATATATATATATATAACACAATGCTAAGATAATGTTTTTTTCCCCAAATAGTTTAGCAAGTACTGTGATGTACATTGTGTTTACTAATTACCCAATTCAAACAGGGTGCATCCCATTTACAGCCAGGTGGGGGTGCTGTTGTGCCAGTGGAAGATACATTTATTAAAAGCTGACCCAATCTGGGTCACAAAAACTCCCCAACCCCTGAGAAATAAACCATAATAACCATAATTGCACATTTATAGATGAAACATAAGAACATTGGTAGTAAGATAAAAATAAATAAAATACAAATATTAAATAAAGCTGCCATGCAGGCTGTTTTTTTATTTTTTATTTTTTTATCATTCCTCAGAAAATAATAATGAATCAAAATCCATGTTATAAATTATTGACCTATTCAAGGCTCCAACTAGCTCAGATCAATAATTCCACTTTGAAATATTTTTTGGGTAAAAAAATATTCCAAATTCTGTGTGTTTGCCATATAAAATGTTTTCTTTGATTTCCAAAAAAAAAAAGGGCATAAAACATATAGAAATAATGCAAGCTTATTATCCATAGATAAATCTGAAGTTGATCTCGTGACTTAAATGTTGAAAGTAAAAAAAATTTAAAAAAAATAGTAGAAATTGTGACTTAATTTATACACAATGAGTGGGGCCGCTTTGGGTCCCCAAGAACTTAAGTGGTATTTTTTTCTTAAGCTATCATTACTCAATAAATAATGAATTAAAATCAATGGTATGAATTATTGACATATTCAAGGCTCAAATTACTTCACATCAAATATTCCACTTTGAAAAGTTTTTGGGCAAAATACTGCACATTTTGTGTTTTGCCATAAAAAAACAGGGTTTTCTTGAACAAAAAAGGCATAAAATATATATTTAAAACAACAACATATATATATATATGTATGTAAAAAAAAATATATATATATATATATATATATATATATATATATATATATATATATATATATATATATATATATATATATATATATATATATATATATATATATATATACATACAGTATATATAACAGATTTAATTGACAAAAAGGAAATAAAACAAATAAAAAGGTATTAAAAAAGATAAAAGCTTGTAATCGACGGATAGATCGGAAGTTGATCTCAAGACTTAAGTGTTGAAAGTATAAAAAAACGTACAAAAAAATAATGAATTAAAATCAATGGGATGAATTCTTGACATATTTAAGGCTCAAATTACTTCACATCAAATATTCCACTATAGAAAATATTTTGGGCAAAATACTGCACATTTTATGTTTTTGTCATTAAAAAATTAGGGTTTTCTTTAATAAAAAAGGCATAAAATATATATTTTTTAAACAACAACACTATATATATACATACAGATTTCTTTGACAAAAAGGAAATAAACAAAAAAAGTATTAAAAACGGTAAAAGCTTATAATCGACGGATAGATCGGAAGTTGATCTAAAGACTTAAGTGTTGAAAGTAAAAAAAACATACTCAAAAATAATGAATTAAAATCAATAGTATGAATTCTTGACATATTTAAGGCTCAAATTACTTCGCTCCAATTACTTTACATCAAATATTCCACTTTGAAAACTTTTTGGGCAAAGTACTGCACATTTTGTGTTTTTGCCATGAAAAACAGAGTTTTCTTGAACAAAAAAGACAAAATACAGTATATATTTTTAAAACAATATATATATATATATATATATATATATATATATATATATATATATATATATATATATATATATATATATATATATATATATATATATATATATATATATATATATATATATATATACACACACACACACATTTATATATATATACACATATATATATAAATATATACAAAAAAAATACATAACAATAATGTCTTATTTTAACACTTTTATGAGTATTGCCCAAGAATTTTAGTGGGATTTTTTTTTTTTTTAACTGTCATTATTAAAATATTAATAATGATTTAAAATAAGTGTTTTCATGACTATTTAATCAATCTGAGGCTACAATTACTTAGGGATGATGTTTGATAAGAAATTATGGAGTTTGAGCCCTAACACAACTTGTCTACTTCTCAATTGTCTCATGAACTTAACTGATGTCGCCAACCCGGAAGTGCCCAAACTAATGACGCGTAGTATTTTCATAGCGCCACAAGTTGTCCGTAGGAGTCTACAATCAAATGGGCATAACATTGCCGTCCCACAGGGCATTTCCTGTGGGAAGGGATTCGTTCCCAGGGATTCAAATAAAGAACCAACTCTTTTTCTTTACTATAGTGGCCTCGATAACGGGAACCGGTTCTCAAAAAGGGATTCGAGTCCATGGAATCGGTTCTTTTCTTATCGAACAACCGGGAGAACCGGTTTCGAACATCATCCCTACTAATTACTTCACATCAAATATTCCACGTAAAAAAAAATTCGAGGGGGAAAATATTGGATAGTTTGTGTTTTTGCCAATAAAAAAACAGCTTTTTTTTTTTGACAAGGCATAAAACTTATTACTTTATATCAACAGATAGACCTCAAATTAATCAGAGATTTAAGAAGTGATATTTTGACATTTTTATGACTAATATCAAACTTGAGGGGAGCCCTAAAGGTTAAAAAAATATATATATATATTTTGTTTTGGTTTTTGATAATGACAAATACCGATGCATGCTTTGATTTTTCAGTGGAAAAAGTTTGGACACCCCTGATTTAGAACCTTATGAATTTAAATTGAATCAATTTGGGAAATTGGCCATGAAACCCAGGCTTAGTATTGATTGACAGGTGTTTTAGTGTAATTATAGTGGTTCAAATGCCACGGGATCACATTGTGTGTTTGAATGTGTCCCGCGTGAGATGGCAATGCACCTTTCATTCTCATCCGAAGATGGAGACCAAGACGCTTTGCGAGGCCGCCCGGCGCGGGTCACAGGAGGAGAGAGAGGCGGCGGAGCGGCGGGAGAGAAAGAAGCAGCGCTACAGGAAGAACCGAGACAAATGGCTGCGGGAAGAGGCGGAGAGAGCGCAGGCAAAGCCGGCAAAGGTAGAGGACGACGCGCCGAAGGTGTGGGACACTAAAAAGGGTCGGAGGAGCGCGTGGCGTTACAGAGCAAGATGAAGTGGGGCCTTTTCCAAGCTGAGTGGAAGAAAATACAAGTCAACTTGGCGGCTCAGGGCTGTGGACGTAATTAACTACACTTTTATTACAACACCTTTAAATCCTAAATGTACATATTGATGATTTTATATGATATCACCTGCACTGTTAAACACATCAGCACTTGAACACATCCTTTCACCTTTAAGCATTTTATACGACCAAAATGGTTTAAATGAGATAATTTTACAAATTAAATGGTCTTCTGTTTTAATTGGTTTTTCATCAATTTACTGTTCTCATCAATTTACCGTCTCCAACTCCAACCGCGTGTGTCAGGTTCAAACACTGATGACATCTATTAAACAAGACAAGAGGCAAAGAATTAGACAGAGACAGAATTCAATTTGGACTCAATTGAGGAGACACGCCTGGACACACTGTACTCTTGTACAGTCTCCAGCACGCTTGGCCAAACGATAGCACGCCTCCTTCTTTTATTTTGTCAAAGGACAAAGGTCGCAGAAAGTTCACAGAAAAGGTCGTAAACAATTCACAGGAAAGGTCAGTTCAAAAAGAATTTGTAAAATAGTTCAAAAAGAGTTCCATAAAATAGGTAATGAATAATAATATAATAATAATATAATATAATATAATAAATAATAAAGTTCAAAAAGAGTTCGTAAAATAGTTCAAAAAGAGTTCCATGAAATAGATAATAATATAATATAATAATAATAATATAATATAATGGATAATAAAGTTCAAAAAGAGTTCGTAAAATACTTCAAAAAGAGGTCGTCTGGAAATTGGGAAGATCCTGTCATCTCTCCGCTCTGAAGTCCTTGGGCCAGAACAACATCCTTCTGTTGATTACCATACATGAAAGAACACAGGAACACCTTCACCTTGCTCCCCCCCCCCCCCCTACACAGTGGAGTTTTACGAGCCTTGTCAGGTACTCAATGTGATACAAAGTGTTTGTGATAATTTAGAAACAATTATTCTAATAACGTGTCTCTGTCCGGCTGCTGCCAATAAAGGCGACAGGTGATTAGATAACAAGCCCCAGCTGGGCAATCCACTCACCTGCCGCTGCTTTCGAGGCCGGTCCCTACATACCCCTCTCCGCGGCAGGCCACGCCCCCCTCCACAAGGTATATAAAGGTATATACAGTAAAGGCGTAATATGATCAAACTTTCTTGTTCTTGTCAAAAGTCTAGCAGTCGCATTTTGTACCAACTGTGACTCTTATTAACCCGCATTTTCCAATCTTTAAAATCCTAAAAAAAAACTAAAACGTGTGTTCTTGTCTCTCATAATGCCATCCATCCATTTTCTACCGTTTGTTCTTTTCGAGGTTGTGAACAAAAAGACAAAATTACGAAAAAAGTGCCGTTCCCCTTCAAAGTTAAAAAATTTGAAAACATTTGAAAAATGTGCTACAGAAACAAAGTATACCTTTAAGTAAACTTAAACCAGTCTTGTCCACTAATGATGACTACGCTTCTCCCTAATCACCTTGTTGATGCATGCTTGGCTGCTTGTGAGCGATGAGCTGAGTAATGGCGCCCTCTTGTGTCGCACCTTGGTACTGCACTCCATGCTGCCTCCTGCTGGCGTCTTGAATGAGCTTCTCGGGGTCGACTTTTCATGCGTTTTCACTGCAAAATGACTGATCAGACGGCGTGAAAACTACAGGACATTACGTATAAAACAACTTTAGGCACTTTACAGGGTTCCATTACGTGCTTGGTTAAAGAACGCTACCTAGTGGCCCCCTGCCACTTTGGGGGTCCGAGGTCACGGGTATCAAACTCAAGGCCCAAAGACCAGATCTGGCCCGCCAAATTATTTAAATGGCCCACATGCCTGAAAGTAAAATGCATCATTAAAGTACTTTATCTTTTCTAACTAAATATATTAGTTTTTTTCCATTTTAAAAGAAAAAATAATGCATGTGTTTTAAAAATTAATAGTGTCCTATATTGCAACAACTGTTATATTATCGTACTTACCCCAAAAATATTTTTGTTATAATAAAAAAAATAATTAAGTCTAAGCCTGGGCCCCTGGAAAAAAACCTCATAGCCATTACACACATAAGCATGTGTGTAAGAGGTAAACATCAAAGGACATTAAAAGAGCAGAGCTGATGCAACCAGCCATTTCTACATACAGCTACAAAAGTAAAACAACAACAACAAAAACAAACATACAAAATAAAAATAACATATATTGTGGTGGCCTCTGCTGTGTTCCACGCCATCGTCTGCTGGGGTGGGGGGAGCATGGCTAGAGAACAGGAGCAGACCCAACAAAGCAACCGAGATTTCAAGGCAAGTTATCCGAAAATTGTACAGTGTAAAAATGACAAATAGATGCAACATGTTTCAAAAAAGCTGGCACAAGTGGCAAAAAAAAGACTGCGAAAGTTGAGGAATGCTCATCGAACACTTATTTGGAACATCCCACACATGACCTTAAATTCAACTTTGACCTTGAAAATCATTTTTTTGTCTTGAAAATCAACTTTTACCTTGAAAATATTTTTTTTGTCATGAAAATCAACTTTTACCTTGAAAATCATTTTTTGTCTTGAAAATCAACTTTTACCTTGAAAATCATTTTTTTTGTCATGAAAATCAACTTTTACCTTGAAAATCATTTTTTGTCTTGAAAATCAACTTTTACGTTGAAAATCATGTTTTGTCTTGAAAATCAACTTTTACCTTGAATAATTTTTTGTCTTGAAAATCAACTTTTACGTTGAAAATCATTTTTTGTCATGAAAATCAACTTTTACCTTGAAAATCAACTTTTACCTTGAAAATCAACTTTTACGTTGAAAATCATGTTTTGTCATGAAAATCAACTTTTACCTTAAATAATTTTTTGTCATGAAAATCAACTTTTACCTTAAATAATTTTTTGTCTTGAAAATCAACTTTTACCTTGAAAATCATGTTTTGTCTTGAAAATCAACTTTTACCTTGAAAATCAACTTTTACCTTGAAAATCATTTTTTGTCATGAAAATCAACTTTTACCTTAAATAATTTTTTGTCTTGAAAATCAACTTTTACCTTGAAAATCATGTTTTGTCTTGAAAATCAACTTTTACCTTGAATAATTTTTTGTCTTGAAAATCAACTTTTACGTTGAAAATCATTTTTTGTCATGAAAATCAACTTTTACCTTGAAAATCAACTTTTGTCTTGAAAATCAACTTTTACCTTGAAAATCAACTTTTACCTTGAAAATCATGTTTTGTCATGAAAATCAACTTTTACCTTAAACCATTTTTTGTCATGAAAATCAACTTTTACCTTAAATAATTTTTTGTCTTGAAAATCAACTTTTACCTTGAAAATCATGTTTTGTCTTGAAAATCAACTTTTACCTTGAAAATCATTTTTTGTCATGAAAATCAACTTTTACCTTAAATAATTTTTTGTCTTGAAAATCAACTTTTACCTTGAAAATCATTTTTTGTCATGAAAATCAACTTTTACCTTGAAAATAATTTTTTGTCATGAAAATCAACTTTTACCTTGAAAATCATTTTTTGTCTTGAAAATCAACTTTTACCTTGAAAAATGTTTTTTGTCATGAAAATCAACTTTTACCTTGAAAATCAACTTTTACCTTGAAAATCATTTTTTGTCTTGAAAATCAACTTTTACCTTGAAAATCATTTTTTGTCCTGAAAATTAACTTTTACCTTGAAAATCATTTTTTGTCCTGAAAATCAACTTTTACCTTGAAAAACATTTTTTGTCTTGAAAATCAACTTTTACCTTGAAAATCATTTTTTGTCTTGAAAATCAACTTTTACCTTGAAAATAATTTTTGGTCATGAAAATCAACTTTTACCTTGAAAATCATTTTTTTGTCTTGAAAATCAACTTTTACCTTGAAAATCAACTTTTACCTTGAAAATCAACTTTTGTCTTGAAAATCATGTTTTGTCATGAAAAACAACTTTTACCTCGAAAATCATTTTTCGTCTTGAAAATCAACTTTTACCTTGAAAATAATTTTTGGTCATGAAAATCAACTTTTACCTTGAAAATCATTTTTTTGTCTTGAAAATCAACTTTTACCTTGAAAATCAACTTTTACCTTGAAAATCAACTTTTGTCTTGAAAATCATTTTTTGTCTTGAAAATCAACTTTTACCTTGAAAATCATTTTTTTGTCTCGAAAATTAACTTTTACCTTGAAAATAATTTTTTGTCATGAAAATCAACTTTTACCTTGAAAATCATTTTTTGTCTTGAAAATCAACTTTTACCTTGAAATCATTTTTTGTCTTGAAAATCAACTTTTACCTTGAAAATAATTTTTTTGTCTTGAAAATTAACTTTTACCTTGAAAATAATTTTTTGTCATGAAAATCAACTTTTACCTTGAAAATCATTTTTTGTCTTGAAAATCAACTTTTACCTTGAAAATAATTTTTTGTCCTGAAAATTAACTTTTACCTTGGAAATAATTTTTTGTCCTGAAAATCAACTTTTACCTTGAAAAACATTTTTTGTCTTGAAAATCAACTTTTAACTTGAAAATCATTTTTTTGTCATGAAAATCAACTTTTACCTTGAAAATCATTTTTTGTCTTGAAAATCAACTTTTACCTTGAAAATCATTTTTTGTCCTGAAAATTAACTTTTACCCTGAAAATCATTTTTTGTCCTGAAAATCAACTTTTACCTTGAAAAACATTTTTTGTCTTGAAAATCAACTTTTAACTTGAAAATCATTTTTTTGTCATGAAAATCAACTTTTACCTTGAAAATCATTTTTTTGTCTTGAAAATCAACTTTTACCTTGAAAATAATTTTTTGTCATGAAAATCAACTTTTACCTTGAAAATAATTTTTTTGTCTTGAAAATCAACTTTTACCTTGAAAATATTGTTTTGTCTTGAAAATCAACTTTTACCTTGAAAATAATTTTTGTCTTGAAAATCAACTTTTACCTTGAAAATAATTTTTTGTCCTGAAAATAAATTTTTACCTTGAAAATCATTTTTTGTCTTGAAAATCAACTTTTAACTTGAAAATCTTTTTTTTTTTTATGAAAATCAACTTCTACCTTGAAAATCTTTTTTTGTCTTGAAAATCAACTTTAACCTTGAAAATAATTTTTTGTCATGAAAATCAACTTTTACCTTGAAAATAATTTTTGTCTTGAAAATCAACTTTTACCTTGAAAATCATTTTTTGTCTTGAAAATCAACTTTTACCTTGAAAATCATTTTTTGTCATGAAAATCAACTTTTACCTTGAAAATTGTACAGTGTAAAAATGACAATAGATTTCACGGTAATATTTACAGTGGTTTTTACAACACATTACTGTAAATTGAAAAAAATACTATTTTTTTTACGGTAAAATTCTGGCGACGAAGTAGACTTTTTTTTTTTAACCGTACAATCTACGGTTGTTGTTTATACGGTGTGTTACAGTATATGAAAAAAATGGTACTACCACTTTTTACTGTAAAAAAAGAATAGAATAACAGACAGAATAATAAAAAACAGTGGTAGTGTTTCTTTGTAAAAATTTAAAAAAACACTAGATTTTACTGTAAAATTTTGGTGACCAAAAAACCTAAAAAAAAAATGTAATATGTCGTAAAAATATATATAGTTGTAGTTTCTTCAAAATAGCCACCCTTTTGCTCTGATTACTGGTTAATGCACACTCTTGGCATTCTCTCAATGGGCTTCAAGCACAGCTGTGAAGTGAAAACCACTTCAGGTGACTACCTCTTGAAGCTCATGGAGAGAAAGCCAAGAGTGCGCAAAACAGTAACAAGAGTAAAGGGTGGCTATTTTGAAGAAACTAGAATATAAAACATGTTTTTCAGTGACAATCCACAATGTAAATAGTCATGAAAGAGAATGACAAGGTTTCCATTATAACTTTTTTTTACAATCTAAATACTATTTTTTTTTTTTAAATAAAAGTTTACAATCTAAATACTATTTTTTTTTTTTTAAATATTGTTCGACACTTTTCAAGCATCCCGCGACTGATGACACAAATCTTACATTTTAGTTTCAATTCCTTTGAACGTGTTTATTACAAAAAAGACTGTACATTCATTTCAGTGAACACATGCTATGTACAAACTCGGAGAAGACAAAGATTCTCATCAACACTTAAGTTACCCACTCGTTCCCCCGTCATACAAAAAAAACACGTTAAAAAAAACAAAAACAGTCGCTTCGACCCACGCGGTGCCCTGAAATGCTCGATGTTACGCGACAAAACGTCACAAAAGTCCTGCACATCAGCGCTTGTGCCATGATTTCTTCTATGAAAACGTAGAAATAAATCTCTACAGCAAACCTTACAGTAGATGTAAAAAGCAAGTAGAATGCAAGGCTAGAAATTCCTCGGGTAGAAAAGTCGTCACATCATGATGGAAAAGTACAATCGTAAATGGGAAGTAAGAACGCAACGTAGGCAGCATGTCTGTTATTTTTGCAAAACCCAAAACCAGTGAAGTCGGCACGTTGTGTAAATGGTCAATAAAAACAGACTACAATGATTTGCTAATCCTTTTCAGCTTATATTCAATTAAATAGAGAAAAAGAGTTGGTTCTTTATTCAAATCCCTGGGAATGTCCCACAGGAAATGCCCTGTGGGACATCACGTAGAAATGACGTAGCTCAGTCATTAGGCGGCAGATACAGAAAGCAGCAAAAAAATAATGGACCGGAAAAAACGCCTCAAGGCATGGCTTCATTTTACAAAAAAATAACCTGAACGTTCGAGAACCGTGTCGTGTCAATATTTATTTATTTTATTTTTTTAGGAAGTAACAACAGTCAATATTTATTTATTTATTTATTTATTTTTCTTATAAAATAAAAGTGAGCTTTTGTTAAACCAAATATTGTGTGTTTTTTTTCCATATACAACAACCTATTTGGATTCGATAAGACAATCGATAAGGAATCGGTTCGATAAGAGGATTCGATAACGGGCTCGAACTCGATCATTTTTTATCAAACATCATTCCTAATCACCACATGGGTTGAGGAACACTTCAGAAAACCACTGTCAGTAACTACAGTTGGTCGCTACATCTGTAAGTGCAAGTTAAAACTCTACTATGCAAAGCCACAGCTATTTATCAACAACACCCAGAGATTATTTTCCCAAAAAAAAAAGAAGTTTCTCAGTGTGAACATTAAATATCTTGTCTTTGCAGTCCATTCAATTGAATATAAGTTGAAAAGGATTAGCAAATCATTGTATTCTGTTTTTATTTACCATTTACACAACGTGCCAACTTCACCGGTTTTGGGGGTTTTTAGTTGGAATACAACAAAAAGGCATCACGCTTTATGATCTGTTTCTAATTGGAAGTTGACACGTTTGACGTCCTTCAGTGACAAATGATTGTTCTTGTGGCATCAGACAGCAGCTTAGACCACAGCACGATAAATTCAGGTTGACACTTTATGGACAAGAGTATTGCAAAACACAGACTTGTGGGAACGGTTTGGGGGAAAAAGTCATTTCAGCCTAATGACGAGTTTCCGGTTTTATTTCATTGCATGCGTCCCGATATTTTTGTCCGAATGGTGTGTACAGTGGAACCCCCATTTACCAATTTTTAGATTGCGCCGAATACGCCTCCGTGTGCGAACCATGTGTATATGGGAATGATCTACAAAGCAGGCTTTGTACCACAGCACGTTTTAATTGTGATGAGAACTGACTTTTCTAAAAAAAAAAAAAAAAAACTGACTTAAAAAAAAATAAAAAATGCCAAAGCAGACTTATTTCACAGCGAAAGAACAAAGCTACCTCATTCCAAGACACACACACACACACATTCTTGTATTTCGTACCTTCTTGAGACCTCCGAAAAATACCTACCTCTTTAGGACCACCCTTTCTAGATATATAAATATTTGTATTTACAACATTAATAATATATACAAACTATACAAATATAAGAAAAAATAAGCTTTTAGTTGATTTGATTTTTTTTGTTTGTAATTGTTTTTTAATCTTCATTATCTACTTCAAGTTATTACAGTATGTCTCCATATACATATTTTTTTATAAATACATTTTGGCCAAAGGGGGCGTATTTCAATCTCTTGTGCACACTTGTTATTTCATATGTTGGCCAGACGGAAAGCACTTCAAATTTGTACACACACTTGTTATTTCATATGTTGGCCAGACGGGAAGCACTTCGTATTTACATTGTTTCTTATGGAGAAATTTGCTTCCCTATATGAACATTTCGATTAACCAACTTTTAGATTGCGCCGAATACGCCTCCGTGTGCGAACATTTCATTCATTCATTATTTTTGTGTCCCGCCTGCAGGCAAAAAGCAGGGAAAAGCATTTCGAGGAGGCTAATCCCTCACTACACTACTAGTCACGTCTAAATTCTTCTTCAGCGTTCGTGCTTTTTCCACGTTTTTTCGCTTTTCGACAAGTTTTGTCCATTTCGCTAACTCAATGAGTACCAAAAAGACAACTGAATCGCTGTGACGTTAAAAAAAAAGGCACAAAACTTCTCTTCTCTACCTCCGTTTGTTCCTTTCTCGTTAACTCCTCCTTTGCCGATGTTAATATAAGTGAATTTTCACTTTTTTACATGTTTCTTACTGTGGCAATACGATTTTTTTATAAGTTAAGGATTTTTGTGCTTTCTGATCGTTTGTGAGGGCACCAACGGGACTTCATATTTACATTGTTTCTTATGCCGAAATTTGCTTCATTATACGAACTTTTCGATTAACCAACTTTTAGATTGCGTTGAATACGCCTCCAAGTGCGAACACTTCATTCGTTCACTATTTTTGTGTCCCGCCTGCAGGCAAAAAGCAGGGAAAAGCATTTTGAGGAGGCTAACCCCTCGCTACACAACTAGTCACGTCTCAGCGCTTCTTCAGCGTCCGTGCTTTTCCTACGTTTTTTTGCCTTTTGACAAGTTTTGCTAACTCAATGAGTACCAAAAAGACAACTGAATCGCTGTGACGTTAAAAAAAAAAGACAAAAACGTCTCTTCTCTACCTCTCTTTGCTCCTTTCTCGTCAACTCCTCCTTTGCCGATGTTAATATACTGTAAGTGAGTTTTCACTGTTTTACATGTTTGTTATTGTAGCAATACGATTTTTTATAAGTTAAGGATTTTTGTGCTTTCGGATCGTTTGTGAGGGCACCAACGGGACTTCATATTTACATTGTTTCTTATGGAGAAATTTGCTTCATTATACGAACTTTTCGATTAACCAACTATTCGATTGCGCCGAATAAGCAGGCTTCGTACCACAGCAAGTTTTAATTGTGATGAGAACGGACTTTTCTGAAAAAAATATGCCAAAGTAGACTTTATTTCACAGCAAAGGAAAAAAGCTACCTCGTTCAGCGACGCCTCCTTTGCCGATGTTAATATAAGTGATTTTTCACTTTTTTACATGTTTGTTACTGTAGCAATACGATTTTTTATAAGTTAAGGATTTTTGTGCTTTCTGATCGTTTGTGAGGGCACCAACAGGACTTCATATTTACATTGTTTCTTATGGGAAAATTTGCTTCATTATATGAACTTTTCGATTAACCAACTTTTCGATTACACCGAATATGTGTGAACCCTTCATTCATTCATTATTTTTGTGTCCCGCCTGCAGGCAAAAAAACAGGGAAAAGCATTTTGAAGAGGCTAATTCCTCGGTACACAACTAGTCACATCTCAGCGCTTCTCCAGCGTCCGTCCTTTCTCTACGTTTTTTCGCCTTTTGACAAGTTTTGACCATTTCGCTAACTCAATGTGAGTCCCAAAAAGACGACTAAATCGCTGTGACGTTAAAAAAAAGGCACCAACTTCTCTTTCCTACCTCCGTTTGATCCTTTCTCGCCGATGTTAATATACCTGTAAGTGAATTTCCACTTTTTTACATGTTTGTTACTGTAGCAATACGATTTTTACAAGTTAAGGATGTTTGTGCTTTCTGATCGTTTGTGAGGGCACCAATGGGACTTCATATTTACATTGTTTCTTACGGAGAAACTGGCGTCACTATAGTAACTTTTTGATTTACACAATCATAAATGGAGGTTCCACTGTATACCACGACGGAATGTGGTCTTCAATCCGAACATTCGCAACAACGTACAAACAAGAGACATTTTGTGGCATTTGTGTTGAGAAGAGTT
>NC_084744.1:54984744-55057244 GCF_033978785.1 Entelurus aequoreus | reverse complement strand
AACATGACACAAACTTTCCCAATTGTTAGAAAGCCCCACTGTTTAATATATTAGTGTGTATGCTTCACTGAGGACACTACTTGGTGAACATCGTTTTGTCCTACTCATTTGACACCGAGGATGTCGTTGTGGCTTGTACAGCCCTTTGAGACACTTGTGATTTAGGGCTATATAAATAAACATTGATTGATTGATTGATTGATTTCGGCGGTTCTTGAACTCACCATAGTGTGTGTGTGGACTGTGACGCAACAGTTTGTTTACATGTCAAAAATCTTCCACTCCTTCTTTGTCTCATTTTGTCCACCAAACGTTTTATGCTGGGCGTGAATGCACAAAGGTGCGCTTTGTTGACGTTGTTGACTTGTTGGAGTGCTCATCAGGCATATTTGGTCAGTGCATGACTGCAAGCTAACCAATGCTACAGTCTATTATACAGCATTATTCACATGTGAATAATATAAATACAATCTATTATACAGCATTATTCACATGTGAATAACAGTCTATTATACAGCATCATTCACAAGTGAATAACATAAATACAGTGTATTATACAGCATTATTCACATGTGAATAATATAAATACAGTCTATTATACAGCATCATTCACATGTGAATAATATAAATACAGTCTATTATACAGCATTATCCACATGTGAATAATATAAATACAGTCTATTATACAGCATTATTCACATGTGAATAATATAAATACAGTCTATTATACAGCATTATTCACATGTGAATGATATAAATACAGTCTTTTATACAACATTATTCACATGTGAATAATATAAATACAGTCTATTATACAGCATTATTATTCACATGTAAATAATATAAATGCAGTCTATTATACAGCATTATTCACATGTGAATATAAATACAGTCTATTATACAGCATTATTCACATGTGACTAATATAAATACAGTCTATTATACAGCATTATTCACATGTGAATAATATTAATACAGTCTAATATACAGCATTATTCACATGTGAATAATATAAATACAGTCTATTATACAGGATTATTATTCACATGTAAATAATATAAATGCAGTTTATTATACAGCATTATTCACATGTGAATAATATAAATACAGTCTATTATACAGCATTATTCACATGTGAATATAAATACAGTCTATTATATAGCATTATTCACATTTGAATAATATAAATACAGTCTATTATACAGCATCATTCACATGTGAATAATATAAATACAGTCTATTATACAGCATCATTCACATTTGAATAATATAAATACAGTCTATTATACAGCATTATCCACATGTGAATAATATAAATACAGTCTATTATACAGCATTATTCACATGTGAATGATATAAATACAGTCTTTTATACAACATTATTCACATGTGAATAATATAAATACAGTCTATTATACAGCATTATTCACATGTGAATAATATAAATACAGTCTATTATACAGCATTATTATTCACATGTAAATAATATAAATGCAGTCTATTATACAGCATTATTCACATGTGAATATAAATACAGTCTATTATACAGCATTATTCACATGTGACTAATATAAATACAGTCTATTATACAGCATTATTCACATGTGAATAATATTAATACAGTCTAATATACAGCATTATTCACATGTGAATAATATAAATACAGTCTATTATACAGGATTATTATTCACATGTAAATAATATAAATGCAGTTTATTATACAGCATTATTCACATGTGAAATATATAAATACCGTCTATCATACAGCATTATTCACATGTGAATAATATAAATACAGTCTATTATACAGCATTATTCACATGTGAATAATATAAATACAGTCTATTATACAGCATTATTCACATGTGAATAATATAAATACAGTCTATTATACAGCATTATACACATGTGAATAATATAAATACAGTCTATTATACAGCATTATTCACATGTGAATAATATAAATACAGTCTATTATACAGCATTATTCACATGTGAATAATATAAATACAGTCTATTATACAGCATCATTCACATGTGAATAATATAAATACAGTCTATTATACAGCATCATTCACATGTGAATAATATAAATACAGTCTATTATACAGCATCATTCACATGTAACTAATATAAATACAGTCTATTATACATTTAAGTACAGTCAAAAAGGAACATATGCATTATACAGTCCGATGGCTGTCGGTATGAAGGACTTCCTGTTAGAAACACTTAATACAAAACCTTACAATAATCTCTGAATGCTAAAACGTTACGACAGACCGCCTTAAAAAAACAGAATGGAATTTAATTTTTTTTACTGTGTGAAGATGGGGAAAAAATGTGGGATTTACAATATTAGCTATGAAAGATAAAACACTGAATATTGACAACATATGGGTGTGGAGTTGAAACTCAGTGTGAATGAAGTGTCCCTGCCCTGGAAGTAAGGAGCTGTCTCCTCCTTAATCTAACTCCTTGGTGAAGTACCAGAAAGAACTACATTTCCCAGAACACCAAGGTCAAGATGGCCACCAATTGGCTGATTCAAGGCAGCTGTTAAGGAATGGTGGTGCTGTCTCATTTCATGCAAGCAAGCAGAGTGGCAAGACGCAAAAATCTACAAGATCCATCTTTAAAAGACTTCCAACACACCAATGGTCGGTGAATATACCCACTTTGCAATATGCTGAAATGCTTATTTGTTAAAACTCACCTTGACATGTTGGTTTACTTACCTGTCTTAAATTGTTTTTAGTTTGAACCACAGCAAATTTACTCCAACCTTGAGCATTGATTGCATCTGGGTATTTTCTTACTGTTTGATAATTAAAAAGCTTGAGTTAATTGAATTGTTAAATAAGCTCAATTTAAAGGGATAAAAAGTCAAAGATTATGGTTCAAAGTTAAAAGATAAAAGCAAAGTTGAAGGATAAAAATGTTAAAACTTTTGCTTAAAGTTAAGCTAATTATACTTACCTTTATACTTACCTTACTAATTAAGCTACCTTATTAATTAAGCTAATTATACTTACCTTTTACTTACCTTTACTCCGTTTGGTGGATTTACTCAGTTCCATCATGGTAATGAATTTACATGATTGATTACTTAATTGCATGATTAGTTAAATGATTAATTGAGTGAGCGATTAAGTAATTAAACGATTGATTGATTAAATTAAATGATCAATTAATTTTGACTTCTTTAAAGTGACTAAAACTACTTTTCTGATTTACTTGTTTCATTTTACTGAAACTGGTTAATTTGACAGTGCATTCACATGCATTTAATCTAAGTGTCTAGAGTCCTTTTGAAAAGTAATGTTAGATAACTTAAAAGTTTAAACAATGGTATTTAAAAGTTTGCAAATTTAACTTTAAAAATAATACCTGTTTGAGTCAGTTGAATTTGAACCTTTTTGTAAATACCTGTACATATATTGTTTTTCCATTGTTAACACTTGTGTTCGAAGGTTAACAAGCTGATTGAATGAAGATCAACAGAAAAGAAACCAACAAAGCCAAAAAGTTGGATAAATAAAGTTGATCAATTGGAAATCCGAGTTGTCCTGGTGTCCTTTACGGAGTCAATAAGTGGAACTTGACAGTTGTTAACCACGGACCAGCCCTGGACAGTGAAGATCAAAGGCCTCAAGACCCAGGGGAGCTGTGGACGCCGGAGAAAACGGGATAAAGATGGCCGAAGAGGTATTGGGGAAGACTGCCGTGATCCTCAAGCAGGAGAGGACGACAGCCAAGAGGAACCTGACCAGAGTGGCCAACCTGATCTCCAGAGGAGCAGGCACCATGCTGCAATCCGAACTAAAAGAGGAGTTTGCCAAGTTTGCCGACCGTTTCACATCACTGCTGGATGCCAACGAGGACTTCAAGATTGGCCTGGAGGCTGACGTCAAGAAGGATGACCCAGATGGGGAGCTCGAGAAACAGCAGGAGGATGACATCCGAGCAACTATAAAAGATGCCGAAGATAAGATGGCAGAAATCAAGGACATTGTCCAGACCAACCTGTGGGGAAGATACGGGAAGACTGAGCTGAAGGCAGCGATTTCCGAGGCAGAGGACGCCATTCAAAGGGCTGAAAATGTAGCAGTTGAAAGCAACAACGTGGAAGGCTATGACGTTTACCTCACCCAGCTGAATGAGACGGTGAGTGTTACCATCCATACCATGGCCCATTGGGAGAAATGGATCCCTCAGCACTTAAAGGACGAGATGGATGACAAACTAACACAAGTGAAAGCAGCTCACTACAGGCTCAAGTTGAGGAAAGCTGAATTCGCCACATCCAGGAGGCTGGCTGATCAAGGTGCAGGAGGACGACCTGGCCAACCAACACATCCCATTGTGAGGATAAAGCCTACATCCCTACCAGTCTTCCATGGGAGCAAAATAGACTTTCACAGGTGGAAGAAGGATTGGGAGAGCCTCCAGAAACAAGGGGAGCCGACTGGATCACCAGAGGTAAAGAAGATCCAGCTGTTGGAGAGCGTCAGTGATTCCATTGCCAAGGAACTAAGACTGTCCACCTACACCACAGCAACAGATATCTTCAGGGTCCTCGAAAACAGGTACGGCAACAAATCAACGATCACAGTCGAAATCTTGGAAGCGCTGGACAAGATGGCACAAGTCAAGGGGAACCAGCCCAGGAAGGTCATTGACCTAATACAAGCTGTGGAGAAGGCCCTGGCTGACCTGACGGAGCTAGGAAACTCTGGAGCCATCAGAAACCCCCTCGTCATCAGGTCGATTGAAAGCAAGTTACCAGATTTCATAAAAAGAGACTGGCTGATGTATATGGTTGAGCCCACCAACCGTGTAACCCCAGACAACCATTTTGATATGCTCCTAAAGTTCCTAAAGAGCCAGGAGGAAATACTGGAACGACTCGAGCAACTAAAGCTGGTGGACAAAGCGGAAGAAGCAGACAGGAAGAAGCCAGAAAGAAAGTTTGCATCTACCAGGGCTACGAGTAAAGATGGTGACGAGGTCTGTGGCATTTGTGGTGGTGGTGGGCACACCAACAAGATCTACTTTTGCAAGAAGTTTAAAGGCTTGAAGCTACATGAGAAGAAAATGGCCCTGAAGAAGCTGGGAGCGTGCAGGAAGTGTCTTGGGTATCACGACGCAGGTGGCTACTGCAGAGACACCTTCCTATGCGGAAACCAAGACTGCAAAAGGGCAAGCGGCACACCTGACCACCACTACTTCCTATGCCCAACAGCAGAGGCCAGAAGAGAAGGAAGCAAAGGTGCAAAAGGAGGAAAAGAAGGAAAAGGTAAATTCACTGAGGAACAGGAGGCCTTCTTGTCACAACTTGCCCCAGAACTGGCAGAGAAGGGCAGAAAGGCATTCTCAAACCGAGCCTCAATGACTCTCAAATCAGCGGGCCAGTCTGAACTGCTGAAGGAAACTGGGCTGGCTGAGTTACCAGTGATGATGATGTTGATGATGGTCACAGCTAACGCAGGTCAGAAGATTGGCACACTTATAGACCTGGCATCCGACACAAATTACATCACTCACAAAGCTGCCGAAAGACTTGGCCTGAGAAGTGAAGACATAGCGCTGGTCGTACATGGAGTTGGAGGCATGACAATGAAAGTCAGGACGAAAAGGTACCTCCTGAAGGTCCGAGTCAAGACTCCCAAGGGGACTGAGCGAGCACATCAACTGGTCTGCTATGGCCTGGAGCAAATTGCAAAGGTCCATCAAGCAACTGAACCCGAAAAGTTGAAAAGCTTCTTCCCAGATGTCCAGCTTGAGGAGTTAGAAAGACCAGAGGAAGTCGAGCTCCTCATAAGCCATCGCGAGGGACGACTCGCACCCCAAAGACTAAAAGTCATCGGTGACCTTGTCCTATGGGAGAGCCCCCTGGGCAAAACAGTCGGTGGAGCACACCCTGACTTGCTCGAAGAAGTGGAGGTGGCAGCATATGAGTCAAGAACCCACTTTGCCCGCTCCATGAGAACCGCTGCTGTCCGATACCAAGAGATCACAGTCCCAGCGTCTGAGCCAGGCCGGCTACAGCAGGACGATGTGGCCCACGCAACTACATCTGCCAGTAACCGTGAATTTCTTGATTGGTGGCACTGGGACAGCATCGGAGCTGCATGTGAGCCGAAATGTGGAAGCTGCCGGTGTGGAAACTGTCCTCCAGGAGGAAAGGACATGACCCTGGCGGAGGAGAGGGAGTTTGAGATCATTAAAGGAGGACTCACCTACAAGATGGAGGACTCTCACTCCTCAACTCCACACTGGGATGCCAAATATCCCTGGACTGAAAATCCAGCCTCTCTCCCCAACAACAAAAGAGCAGTCCAAGCTTGCTTCTTGAGAATGGAAAAGCAACTGAGCAAAGACCCAGACTGGAAAGTTGCATATTCCACCCAGATCCATGAAATGGTCCAAAGAGGCGCAGCCATAAAACTCACCAGTGAAGTCATGGAGAAGTGGAAAGGACCAGTTTGGTATGTCAGCCACTTGGTGGCGCCAAATCCCCATTCAGTGACTACACCAGTTCGTATTGTCTGGAACAGCAGCCAAAAATACAACGGAGTGAGCATGAATGATCTTCTCCTAAAAGGACCAGATGTTCTCAACCCCATCAGAGCTGTCCTGCTCCGATTCAGAGAAGGAGTGAACGCAGCTCTGGGCGACATCAGAAAGATGTATAACTCTGTCTGGTTGGAAGAGCGAGAGATGCATCTGCACAGGTTCCTGTGGAGAGACAGCCCAGAAGAGGAAATCAGTGAGTATGCCGTCACCAGAGTCAATATGGGCGACAAACCTGCTGGCTGCATTGCTCAATTGGCCATGAGGGAAACTGCAAGTCTGCCCAACTTCACTCACCTGCAGGATGAACGCAGAGTCATTGAAGAAGACAGCTACGTGGATGACCTGTTGACCTCCCACAATGACCTGAACAGACTTGACCAAATCACAGCTGGAGTTGAAGAGATCCTAAAGGCTGGAGGCTTCTTCCTCAAACCATGGGTCAGGTCAGGGCAAAGTGGGAGGAAAGAAACTGAAGCGGATGTCCTAAAGCCAGAGCAAGGAAACACCTTGATTCTTCCAAACCAAATAAGAGAAGGAGAGAACAAAGCCCTGGGCATCGGCTACCAGGTGGACAAAGACAAACTGTACATGCTGACGGCGGTTAACTTTTCCAATAGGAAGAAAAAGATGAGAGTTGGCAAAGATCTTCTTGAAGAGGAGGTGAGAGCTGAAACGCCTAACCCACTGACGAGGAGAGCTCTCCTAAGCCAAGTTGCTGCACTGTACTACCCAATCGGCCTAGTTGCACCGGTCAAGCAGAAGGGAGCAATTCTCGTCCGTAAAGCATTCCAAGAAGGAGGGGGTGGCAAGCTGACCCAAGAAACCTGGGATCAACCTCTTTCAGAAAGACTCAGGGAAGAAGCCATACAGCTCTTCGAGGAATATGCCCAGCTTGGAAAGGTGAAATTCCACAGGAGCCTCACACCGCCCGACTGGAAAGGGAAACCCTACGGCATCACATTTTCTGACGGAAGTGACAAAACCTATGGTGCTGTGATGTACGTCAGATGGGAGACAAGTCACGGAACTGAAGTTCGATTCGTGGAAGCAAAGGCCAAACTGACACCCCTGGACCAAAAGGGAGATGCTGTAAAAGCAGAAATCTGTGGCGCAGTCTTTGCTGCCAGAATTCGGAAGTACGTGGAGAAACATGCCCGTATGAAGATTGAGAAATGGTTCCACCTACTGGACAGTCAAACAGTCCTCGGGGCCATCCAACGAGAATCATACGGATACCAAACCTTCTTCGCCAACAGAGTGGGCGAAATCCAGATGTCCGGGCCAGTGCAAGACTGGTGGTGGGTCAGAGGAGATCTGAACATTGCTGACTTAATAACAAGAGGAGGCAATCCCAAAGACTTAAATGAGGAATCCACATGGCAAAACGGACCAGAGTTCCTGAAGTGGCCAGTGGAGGAGTGGCCTATTCAGTCAGCTGGAGAAGTTGCAGCCCAGGCCAGGGAGAGTGTAAACAAGCTTCAAAGAAAGGCATTCTCTGCTGCACTGACCAGAGCTCAAGCTAAGATGAGTCGGCAAAAAGAAGACCCACTGGCCACTCCGGAAAAGGAAAGTCCCTGTGAAGAATCGAAACCTATTATGCCAAGAAGAAAACCCACTAGCTGGGTGAAACATCTTGTGGTTGTAAAAAGGTTCAGTAGCCTGACAAAACTGATCAGAGTTGTTGCCTGGACACGACGAGCTGCCGAGCAGTGGCTGAAGAGGAGGTCGAACCCAGGACAACCAAAGTGGGAGGCAACACCCAAGCAGGCTGGATTGGCTGGCACTGAACTAGAAGGTGCACGTGAAGACGTCTTCCTCGCAGCTCAAGAAGGTGTAACATTCCCAGTCACTACTCTGAGCAGATTGGCAGTATTCAAAGATGTGAAAACTGGACTCCTCGTTTGTGCAGGGAGGATCCAGATATTTAACGAAGATGAGACAGCCGTGCCAGTCTTGCCATTTGAAGCATGGGTGTCAACATTGCTGGCACAAGAATCCCATGACGCTAACCACGAGGGGGTAGCAGGAACCCTTCTACGGATGAGGAAGACAGCGTGGATAATAAAGGGCCGGAGAATTGCCAAGAAAGTAGTTGACAGCTGCATAGTTTGCAGAAAGAACAGAGCAAAAAAGTGTCAACAAATCATGGCAGACTTACCTCCAGAGCGAACCACCCCAGCTGCTCCTTTTGAATTCACAACCATGGACCTATTCGGCCCTTATGAAGTGAAGGATGAAGTCAAGAAAAGAACCAGACTGAAAGTGTGGGGAATTGTCTTCAGTTGCATGGCCTCCCGTGCCATACACACTGAACTAGTGAGTGACCAGTCATCCCAAGGCTTCCTCCTCGCCTATCAGAGGTTCACGTCACTCAGAGGACATCCCAGGAAGCTCTGGTCAGACCCCGGCACAAATTTTGTGGGCGCCAAACCTGCTCTGGAACAGCTGTACACATTCCTTGACCGACTGGACAAGTCTCAAGTCGAAGACATGGCTGCCAACCATGGAACAGAATGGTCCTGGAAGATCCACCCTGCGGATTCTCCCCACAGAAATGGTGCTGCAGAAGCGGCTGTCAGAGTGGTCAAACGGGCCCTGACCAATGTCGGCGGAGATGGTGTCTTCACCTGGGGTGAATTTCAAACCTTCCTCTACATGGCTGCCAACCTTGCAAATGAGCGACCAATCGATGCAAGAACTCAAAGCGGGGAAGACTGTGTGGAATACATCACCCCGAACTCTCTGCTCCTAGGGCGTGCCAACCCTAAGGGAGATCCTGGAGACTTCCAGTTTGATCGCTATCCTTATAAAAGACTGCAAGTAATTCAAGCTGAAGTCACCAAATTCTGGAAGAAATGGAGCCAACTAGCTGGACCCAACCTCTTCATAAGAAACAAATGGCACACCAAAGAGCGAAATGTTTCTGTCGGAGATGTGGTCTGGTTGGCTGACCAAAATGCCCTGAGAGGACAGTACAAGCTGGCCAGAGTAGTCAGAGCCAATACGGACAGCAAAGGCATCGTAAGAGACGTGCTTGTGAGGACCTTTCCCAGCTATCCTGTCCCCATCAAGAAGACAAGCGACAAAGAAAAACCGACCACGAAAACCAAGAGGCTCAGACATCAAATCCCAGCAACAATCCTGCATAGGGATGTCAGACGCCTCATCATTCTAATTCCCATTGAAGAACAAAGGAAAGAAGGACCTGTGTGACCCCATTGGGTTTTGAAAACCATGAGGGCCAAGTGGGAGGTGTGGAGTTGAAACTCAGTGTGAATGAAGTGTCCCTGCCCTGGAAGTAAGGAGCTGTCTCCTCCTTAATCTAACTCCTTGGTGAAGTACCAGAAAGAACTACATTTCCCAGAACACCAAGGTCAAGATGGCCACCAATTGGCTGATTCAAGGCAGCTGTTAAGGAATGGTGGTGCTGTCTCATTTCATGCAAGCAAGCAGAGCGGCAAGACGCAAAAATCTACAAGATCCATCTTTAAAAGACTTCCAACACACCAATGGTCGGTGAATATACCCACTTTGCAATATGCTGAAATGCTTATTTGTTAAAACTCACCTTGACATGTTGGTTTACTTACCTGTCTTAAATTGTTTTTAGTTTGAACCACAGCAAATTTACTCCAACCTTGAGCATTGATTGCATCTGGGTATTTTCTTACTGTTTGATAATTAAAAAGCTTGAGTTAATTGAATTGTTAAATAAGCTCAATTTAAAGGGATAAAAAGTCAAAGATTATGGTTCAAAGTTAAAAGTAATAAAGATAAAAGCAAAGTTGAAGGATAAAAATGTTAAAACTTTTGCTTAAAGTTAAGCTAATTATACTTACCTTTATACTTACCTTACTAATTAAGCTACCTTATTAATTAAGCTAATTATACTTACCTTTTACTTACCTTTACTCCGTTTGGTGGATTTACTCAGTTCCATCATGGTAATGAATTTACATGATTGATTACTTAATTGCATGATTAGTTAAATGATTAATTGAGTGAGCGATTAAGTAATTAAACGATTGATTGATTAAATTAAATGATCAATTAATTTTGACTTCTTTAAAGTGACTAAAACTACTTTTCTGATTTACTTGTTTCATTTTACTGAAACTGGTTAATTTGACAGTGCATTCACATGCATTTAATCTAAGTGTCTAGAGTCCTTTTGAAAAGTAATGTTAGATAACTTAAAAGTTTAAACAATGGTATTTAAAAGTTTGCAAATTTAACTTTAAAAATAATACCTGTTTGAGTCAGTTGAATTTGAACCTTTTTGTAAATACCTGTACATATATTGTTTTTCCATTGTTAACACTTGTGTTCGAAGGTTAACAACCTGATTGAATGAAGATCAACAGAAAAGAAACCAACAAAGCCAAAAAGTTGGATAAATAAAGTTGATCAATTGGAAATCCGAGTTGTCCTGGTGTCCTTTACGGAGTCAATAAGTGGAACTTGACAATGGGTGTGTATAGTTCAAGACTTACGGTCATTTGAGAACATCATAATGGCAACTACAGTTTCCATCTTAAAGATCTAAAAAAATATTGATATATAATAACGATCTGCAGTCGGGCGTGGGCACTGAATTTGTTTTAAGTTGCTTTAAAAAAAAAAGGCATTCAATTAGAATTGTTGATACCTGCAGAAACAGTGTGGACGTGAAGTGACTCCAAATTGAAGTTTGCGTGTACCTTTCTCCAAGTAGACCTTCGGGGCCCAGTGCGGATCTCCGTCAGCGTAGGGGTCACTGTAATGGACCACCGCGGCGTCCTCCTCTTCGTAGTCGACGGGCGGGGGCGGCGGCGGGGGCGAGGGCTCCTCAAACACGCCCATGTCTTCTGGCGGTGGCGGAGGAGGCGGAGCCGGGCTGTCTGTAACTGGAGATGACAAATAGTTATGTACTCAGCTTGACATGAACATCCAATAGTGTGGACATTTTGATTACTAAACTAGGTCTGGTAACTAATTTAGACGTTAGTTTCAGGAAAAAAAACACGCTTCTGTATTTAAAAACAAGGGAGAAAACAGATTATATACTGTTAACTGTATATAATTAAATACTTCATTAGGTATAATTTATTTGATATAACTGATTTATAATTGTATGCATGTCTATTAATGATTTACATCTCGATTTTAATAGTTTTTTAAGAAAAATTGAATATGAGAGCAGCTAGCATGGGCGAATAGAACAGACAAGTCATTGTATTGTCTGCTCGCGGAAAACAAACATCCTAATCTACGATTTGACTCCCTCGAATGGCATTGTCGCTGTGAACAACCGGAACAGGCTGTTCTGAAAACACCCCCGAGGACACCTCAATGATGGACGCTTTTGACCTCCCTCCCTCCTCAACGACACCCGGAGTCGAACTTTTGCTTGCATGCAGAACGGCCCCAGTCTATGAACATCACATCATCACACCCAAGACAATGGGCACATACACACACACACACACCCCTCTCCCACCCCACGCCTTCACCACCGCTTGTTTCCCCTCGGGGTGATGCACGGCTGGCAGCGCTTCATAGCAGCAGTCGACCTCCAGGGTCCCAACCCCCCCCCCCCCTGTTGCGAGTTGTCGTGATTAAATGTAACGTGTTTATGTGTGCATTGCATGGAGGATTTTTCCCACTCCAGACTAGGCCCCCTTAGGAGCCCAGTCTAGATTGTATATTTTTACTCATCTTCATCCCCAGTGTTTTACCTTTTTCTTATCTTTTATCAGCGTTCCTGTTCTGTTTGTTTGTCTACTCTTGAACGGGTTTGTGCTGAAAACATAGTTTCGTTGTACTTGTGCAATGACAATAAAGTCCTATCCTATTATACTTTTTCAATAAAATGCATTCTTTTTTCCAGCCACTAGAGGGCAACTCAATAATGTTAGAGGTGTTCATGCTTTAAAATGTGCCCACTCATGTCATGATGGATCACACACCAGCAGACCGTTTGGGCCAATGGGGCGGTGGTGGCGGCGTCAGGTCCCGTCCGTCCGTCCCCTCAGCCGGAGACAGAACAGGACGTGAGCTTAACGCCGTCCATCGTCATGGCAACCTCCCATGGACCCAGATGAGGTATGAGCGTGAAAGTCACACAGCAGGCAGATTCGATGTGGAACAGCAGGTGGATGCTGGGACACGTTATGTATTTTGTATTCATCTTGACCGCCATCATCTATGTCTCCACAAAACGCAAAAGCGACACTCTCGGGTCCAGAAGGGATGCCTGAACCTTTTCTAGCCAGGTCCACATCCAGAAAAAAAAATACAGCATACTTTGATGCATTCTGCACATTAAATGCTAAAACCAATTCAATTTAGTCAGACTGATAAGCTCGCTAAACCAGTGTTTTTCAACCTTTTCTGAGCCATTGAAAAAATCCCGAGGCACATCACCAGCAGACAACATAAAAAAAATGAAACTCAGCAGCCGATATTGACAATAAAAAAGTTGTTCTCGCAATTTTTGGATATGAATTCAAACCATAACCAAGCATGCATCGCTATAGCTTTTGTCTCAAAGTAGGTGTACATAGGGATGATGTTTGATAAGGAATTATCGAGTTCGAGCCCATTATCGAATCCTCTTATCGAACCGATTCCTTATCGATTCTCTTATCGAGTCCAGATAGGTTGTTGTATATGGGAAAAAACACACAATATTTGGTTTAACAAAAGCTCACTTTTATTATATAATAAAAAATAAAATCTAATAAATAAATAAATATTGACTGTTACCCACCTAAAAAAATAAAATAAATAAATATTGACTGTTGTTACCCAAAGTATATTAAGTGGGATTTTTCAGAGAAACAAATATATACAGTAACACAAAAACAACCTGTCTCTGTGATCACCATAGGTGTATAAATAATAATATAGTGTTAAATAAAATCAGTCCCTTGGGCACAAAACTGAAAATAATACAGCTCTCCAAAAAGTGCACTTCTGCTGCTATTGGAACATAACTGTTTGTTATGATGCTTTGACATTTTTGCACTTTATTTCTTTATTGAAAGAAAATTCTATGAAGAGAAAAGTTGTTTGCAAATGTGGTTACAATGCTAAAAAAATGAAAAGTTAAAGCTAAAAAAAAGAAATACACTTTATTGAGTTAACATTATTTCTTTATAGGGGGAAAAATGTTATGAGCGAGAGAATATAACAACTACACTACCCAGCATGCAACGGGAGTTACGAGCATGCGCGGTAGCCCCGAAAAGTGTTGCATGTTGCCACGCTGTGAAAGTAAACGTCAAGAACTCAGCCAACACGCCTCGTCTGCATTATTTATAATTAGACAGACAACACATCTACAGTGTGATTTTGTTTTGTTTACAAGTAAAGAAAAACAAAAGTTAAAAAAGGGAGATGTGTTGTATATATATGTATGTGCTGCGGTTGTTTTAAGAACGTTGCGACAGCTGCCGTAAAGGAGGTGCGTTGCTAGCCTGGTTGCTATGTTTCCGGTTGGTCGTAAAAGTGTTGGTCATGTGTTTTATCCTGCTAAAATCTCTCAGTAAAGTTATTGGATGGATTATAGCTTTTGTTTTGAACTTTATTACACCTTGGAGCGCTTTTTCCCGTCCATTGTTTTCCTGCTTTCGCTATCTGCGCCTAATGACTGAGCTACGTGATGTCAATTCTTGTGATGTCCCACGGAGCATTTCTAGTCGGGACGGGATTCGAATAAAGAATCAACTCTTTTCCTTTACTATAGTGGTCTCGATAACGGGTACCGGTTCTCAAAAAGGGATTCGAGTCCGAGGACTCTGTTCTTTTCTTATCAAACAACCGGGAAAACCGGTTTGGAGTATCATCCCGAGGTGTACAGTCACCACCTGTCACATCACGCCGTGACTTATTTGGAGTTTTTTTTTGCTGTTTTCCTGTGTGTAGTGTTTTAGTTCTTTTCTTGCGCTCCTAATTTATTGTTGATTGTCATGTTCCGATGTACTTTGTGGACGCCGTCTGCTGCTCCACACGCTGTAAGTCTTTGCTGTCGTCCAGCATTCCGTTTTTGTTGACTTTGCAGCCAGTTCAGTTTTAGCTTCGTTTAGCATAGCCTTCCCTAAGCTTCAATGCCTTTTTTTAGCGGCACTCGCCTTTTGTTTATTTTTGGTTCAAGCGTTAGATACCTTTTTACCTGAACACTGCCTTCCGCTGTCCATCTACTGATATGGAAGAGTATTACACGGTTACTCTGCCGAACTCTACACAGCACAGACACTCAACAAAGGCACATTTGCGGATTATAACTACTGGTTTGCAAAAAATATTTTTAACCCAAATAGGTGAAATGACATAATCTCCCACGGCACACCAGACGGTATCTCACGGCACACTGGTTGAAAAAAACTGGGTTAAATCCTCAGTGAAGGCCCACGTATGAAATGCACTGTAGAATAGTAGTGGTACTAGTAACCCCCCAGGAATACATGAAGGCACTCTAGTGGGTACTTAGTTAGAAACATACTGCATATATAATGGGAAAACCACTTAAGAACCACTGGAAAAGGCAACGGCCCCCAGTACCAACAGAACATTCCAAGTACTTACTGCTCTCTTGCATTCTGGCCACAAAGCCGGTCAAGGGTATCTGCGGAGTCAGCTGGACCATCGGAGGCGGCGGAGGGGCCACAGACACTAGAGCGGCAACCGACCAGGCGACATGAGGCGGTGGCGGAAAGAATGGGGGGGGGTGTGGAGGGCCGAGAGAAAGAGAAGCGGGTGAAAAAGAGGCACAAAACAAGTGGGTGACCATAGAACAGAAATATAAAGCTTGGGAGTGAGCAAAATAGATCCTTTGTGTTTACATCTAGGCTTTAGTACAGCAAGGTCAGTGAGAGCAGCAATAAAGCACTACACGACTATAAGAGCAAGGTGAAAATGCAATTGTGATAAGAAAGACATGGCACGTCTTTGTTTTCCAGGCGGTCTCCACATTAAAAAGGTATTTTATCCTGTACAGACGTCCTCTGTTTAGTGGCTTGTCATTGTATTTATTAGAGATGTCGATAAATGCTTTAAAATGTAATATCGGAAATTATCGGTATCGGTTTCAAAAAGTAAAATGTATGACTTTTTAAAACGCCGCTGTGTACACGGACGTAGGGAGAAGTACAGAGCGCCAATAAACCTTAAAGGCACTGCCTTTGCATGCCGGCCCGATCACATAATATCTTCGGCTTTTCACACACACAAGGCATACTTGGTCAACAGCCATACAGGTCACACCGGGGGTGTCCGTATAAACAACTTTAACACTGTTACATGTGAACCCACACCAAACAAGAATGACGAACACATTTTCGGGAGAACATCCGCACCGTAACACAACATAAACACAACAGAGCAAATACCCAGAACCCCTTGCAGCACTAACTCTTCCGGGACGCTACAATATACACCCCTCGCTATCCCCTAAACCACCCCGCCCACCTCAGCCTCCTCATGCTCTCTCAGGGAGAGCATGTCCCCAAAAAAAATAATGCACTTTGTGACTTCAATAATAAATATGGCATTTTTTTCCCATAACTTGAGTTGATTTATTTTGGAAAACCTTTGTTACATTGTTTAATGCATCCAGCGGGGCATCACAACAAAATTAGGCATAATAATGTGTTAATTCCACGACTGTATATATCGGTATCGGTTGATATCGGAATCGGTAATTAAGAGTTCGACAATATCGGAATATCGGCAAAAAAGCCATTATCGGCCTTGGCATGTCACTATTAGAACTATCTTTCTTTTGGGGTTTTTTACCTAAAAGTACGTTTTTTGGCAAACACATATGCCTTACAATCAGGTAATTATGTTTATTTTAAAGAAAAACACATTGATTTATACTGTTGTATCACTCCCCGACAAACTTAAGAGCTAGTGCTGAAAGTAACCAAACCTAACCCCCCCGCCCCGACCCCCGGATTGTAAATAATGTAAATAATTCAATGTATATACTCTGATGATTAACTTGTGTGATGACTGTATTATGATGATAGTATATATTTATACCATGAATTGATTAACATGGACCCCGACTTAAACACAGTGTTTCCCACACATTCATTTATTCGTGGCGGCCCACCACGAAAGAATTACGTCCGCCACAAATAAAAAAATTAAAAAAAAAGGTTTTAATTTTTTTATTTTTTTATTATTTTTTTTTTTGTCCTGTCCAGCTTCTCAGGCAAATCATATAGTTGATGTAGATGACCATATAGGCTGTTCAGATTTACTTTACAAAAGAGAAGTGTAGGATACTTCTCTTGTTGCCTTATTTGTATTTGACCACTACTGTTTTCTGTTTATTTGTTACTGACTGTGGCAGGACACCTCTGCCTCTGTTTCACTTTATGTTGCTGGTAAATAATATGGTTGTAGTAGTAGGCTAAAGTTAAATTATTTAGTATGCACTAATTAAAGGGGCAGAGCTTTAAGAGACATTTTAGCTTTTATATTTTATAAGATATATTTTTTGTAAGAACCACAATTAATAAATATATTTCAGTGAATAACTTATTGTTCAAATCTGTATATAAATATGTACATAAAGTGTTGTAATTATATTGTAAAATGGATGGATGGATGGACGTTTAAAACAAAACTGTTATTATTAATTAGTAAGTATACATTTTTTGAGCCTTTTTAGAGAAAATCATATCGTTGTAGTAAATTATGCAAATTGATCGATGATGTCATGGTGACCACGCCCATAGCCACGCCCCCAACGCCACAGGTATCTTGGCAGTTTATGGGAAACACTGAAACAAGTTGAAAAACTTATTGGGCTGTTACCATTTAGTGGTCAATTGTACGGAACATGTACTGTACTGGGCAATCTACTAATACAAGTTTCAATCAATCAATCAATCAATCAAAGTGCCGCACCATGGGATGGGGTATTTAGCTCATGCTCGTAGACCCAGGTTCGGGTCCCGAGGGCAATGTCGTTACTAGGATTCTCACCTAAATGTTAGACCTGGGAATGTTCAAAAGTGTATCGCTGAAATAGAAGGGGGTTATAATTCAAAAGGTTGTACGCACAACACAAAAAAAGTGTGTGGGGTTAAACTATGGAACAGTTTGAATGTGGCCTTAGAAGAATGTCCAACCTTAGTTTGGCATGATTTTCAAAATATGCAAGAATGAAGGTTTCTAACAATCACACAGCATTTACATTAGTATTATTATTACTCTTATACTTATTTGGGTAGTTATTTACTGGTACTAGTTATTGGTTGGAGCTAGCATCACTTAGTACTTGTCTATGTACAGCAGGGGTCACCAACGCGGTGCCCGCGGGCACCAGGTAGCCCGTAAGGACCAGATGAGTAGCCCGCTGGCCTGTTCTAAAAATAGCTCAAATAGCAGCACTTACCAGTGAGCTGCCTCTATTTTTTTTAATTGTATTTATTTACTAGCAAGCTGGTCTCGCTTTGCCCGACATTTTTAATTCTAAGAGAGACAAAACTCAAATAGAATTTGAAAATCCAAGAAAATATTTTAAAGACTTGGTCTTCACTTGTTTAAATACATTCATTAATTTTGTTTTACTTTGCTTCTTATTACTTTCAGAAAGACAATTTTAGAGAAAAAATACAACCTTAAAAATGATTTTAGGATTTTTAAACACATATACCTTTTTACCTTTTGAATCCCTTCCTCTTCTTTCCTGACAATTTAGATCAATGTTCAAGTAATTTTTTATTTTTTTATTGTAAAGAATAATAAATACATTTTAATTTAATTTTTCATTTTAGCTTCTGTTTTTTCGACGAAGAATATTTGAGAAATATTTCTTCAAACTTATTATGATTAAAATTCAAAAAAATTATTCTGGCAAATCTAGAAAATCTGTAGAATCTAATTTAAATCTTATTTCAAAGTCTTTTGAATTTCATTTAAAATTTTTGTTCTGGAAAATCTAGAAGAAATAATGATTTGTCTTTGTTAGAAATATAGCTTGGTCCAATTTGTTATATATTCTAACAAAGTGCAGATTGGATTTTAACCTATTTAAAACATGTCATCAAAATTCTAAAATTAATCTTTATCAGGAAAAATTACTAATGATGTTCCATAAATTCTTTTTTTAATTTTTTCAAAAAGATTCGAATTAGCTAGTTTTTGTCTTCTTTTTTTCGGTTAAATTTTGAATTTTAAAGAGTCGAAATTGAAGATAAACTATGTTTCAAAATGTAATTGTCATTTTTTTCGTGTTTTCTCCTCTTTTAAACCGTTCAATTAAGTGTAAATATCGTTAATTATTAATAATAACATACAGTTAAAGGTAAATTGAGCAAATTGGCTATTTCTGGCAATTTATTTAAGTGTGTATCAAACTGGTAGCCCTTCGCATTAATCAGTACCCAAGAAGTAGCTCTTGGTTTCAAAAAGGTTGGTGACCCCTGATGTACAGTATGTGCCTATATATATGTGTATATTGTAGACCGGCAAATTCATCATTGTACAAACCCCAAAACCAGTGAAATTGGCACGTTGTGTAAATGGTAAATAAAAACAAAATACGATGATTTGCAAATCCCTTTCAACTTATATTCAATTGAAAAGACTGCAAAGACAAGATATTTAACATTCGAACTGGGAAACTATGTTATTTTTTGCAAAAATTGGCTCATTTGGAATTTGATGCCTCGCAACATGTTTCAAAAAAGCTGGCACGAGTGGCAAAAAAGACAGAGAAAGTTGAGGAACGCTCATCAAACACTTATTTGGAACATCCCACAGGTGAACAGGCTAATTGGGAACAGGCGGGTGCCATGATTGGGTATAAAAACAGCTTCCATGAAATGCTCAGTCATTCACAAACAAGGACGGGGCGAGGGTCACCACTTTGTCAACAAATGCGTGAGCAAATTGTTTAAGAACAACATTTCTCAACAAGCTCTTGCAAGGAATGTAGGGATTTCACCGTCTACGGTCTGTAATATCATCAAAAGGTTCAGAGAATCCGGAGAAATCACTGCACGTAAGCGATAATACTACAGACATTCGATCCCTCAGGCGGTACTGCATGACAAAGCGACATCAGTGTGTAAAGGATATCACCACATGGGCTCAGGAACGCTTCAGAAAACCACTGTCAGTAACTACAGTTGGTCGCTACATCTGTAAATGCACGTTTAAACTCTACTATGCAAAGCCACAGCTATTTATCAACAACACCCAGCTGGGCCCGAGCTCATCTAAGAGCTTTTCCAAAGTGGAAAAGTGTTCTGTTGTCTGACGAGTCCACATTTCTAATTGTTTTTGGAAACCGTGGACGTAGTGTCCTCCGGAATCTAAGATGGACTGATGCATAGTGGAAAAGTGTTCCATTAAATTCTAAGTTAATGATTATTTGCAAAAAAGTTGGAACATTAAATATCTTGTCTTTGCAGTCTACTCAATTGAATATAAGTTGAAAAGGATTTGCAAATCATTGTATTCTGTTTTTATTTACGAATTACACAACGTGCCAACTTCACTGGTGTTGTTTTTTGTACATAATAATAGAGATGATAAGAAGGCTAGTTATTCCATTTTTTTTTTTTTTTAAATGGGTTGGAGTAAATAAGTTTGACTTCTAGCATTTGTTTCTATTTCTGTACTTTACTGAAATGTTATTAGGATGATTTCCTCTTTATAATCATTCATTTTGCTTAGTTTCTACCACGTCCGAAATAAACTACTAGATTAAACTAAATGGAATTTCCTTGGCTGACTGATTTGAAATAAAAGCAGAATAAACATGGAAAGAGACTTTATGCAAAAACACAATACATCCTGCACATGCTTGGTATATCAGACTAATAAATTGTTCTGCATCTCCCGGACATCACTGCATGTTCCCTCACATATACCCTGTAATCAACCCCTGTAATGACAGGTGTGTGACCACAAAACATGTGCTGCCTACTGTAAATTACTACCATTTGGAAGACAATGTCCTCGTTGTAGTAGCTGACCGATGGGTCACTCCCGACTCCCATATAAGACACAAAACCACCTCTGTGCCTGATTTATATTGTCCTGTGTGAGAGGGAAGCAACTAGTGGAAAATGGCAAGATAAAAACTGTACTCTTCTGGGTTTTATGAGCCTGGAACTGTCCGTTTTTTTCCCCAGCCGATAAGAAGGCAATCAGAAATAATGTCTGTGAATACCGTCACGGTATGCTTGGGGGGAATTGGATTGATCGGATTTTCCTAGAAGACGTTCTGCCTCTAAAAGGGTGGACGTGCCTCGACAGGAATGCTTTCGGTCTATTGTGGCGAAGCAACAGCTGTTAGGATACGGAGACGAGCGACCTCTGGCCGCGCAACAACGGTCGTTAGGGGGGGAATCACCCTTTTTAGCATTCCGTTCAGTTGCGTCAACGGCACAGGTGCCTCCTTGAGCTGTCCGATCGGAATTTCTGAGCATGAACGGACAAAGCCTGTTCGGATCGGAGGCAATCTGAAGAGTCTAACTGCGATCAATTCAAGAGTACCGTATTTTTCGGACTATAAGGCGCGCTTAAAATCCTTTCATTTTCTCAAAACTCGACAGTGCGCCTTATAACCCGGTGCGCCTGATGTACAAATAATTCTGGTTGTGCTTACCGACCTCAAAGCTATTTTCTTTCCATGTTTATTCTGCTTTTATTTCAAATCTGTCAGCCAAGGAAATTCCATTTAGTTGAATCTAGTAGTTTATTTCGGACATGGCAAAAACTAAGCAAAATAAGTCATTATAAAAAGGAAATCATCCTAATAACATTTCAGTAAAGTACAGAAATAGAAACAAATACTAGAAGTCAAACTTATTTACTCCAACCCATTTTTTTTTTTTTACAGTAGATGGCAGTCACACATAAGAGATAGGTGTAGACTGCAATATAATTTTATTTGGTACACGGTGTAATGATAAGTGTGACCAGTAGATGGCAGTCACACATAAGAGATAGGTGTAGACTGCAATATCATTTTATTTAGTACACGGTGTAATGATAAGTGTGACCAGTAGATGGCAGTCACACATAAGAGATAGGTGTAGACTGCAATATCATTTTATTTAGTACACGGTGTAATGATAAGTGTGACCAGTAGATGGCAGTCACACGTAAGAGATAGGTGTAGACTGCAATATAATTTTATTTGGTACACGGTGTAATGATAAGTGTGACCAGTAGATGGCAGTCACACATAAGAGATCGGTGTAGACTGCAATATAATTTTATTTAGTACACGGTGTAATGACAAGTGTGACCAGTAGATGGCAGTCACACATAAGAGATACGCGTAGACTGCAATGTAATTTTATTTGGTACATGGTGTAATGTTAAGTGTGACTAGTAGATGGCAGTCACACATAAGAGATAGGTGTAGACGGCAATATAATTTTATTTGGTACACGGTGTAATGATACGTGTGACTAGTAGATGGCAGTCACACATAAGAGATAGGTGTAGACTGCAATATCATTTTATTTGGTACACAGTCTAATGATAAGTGTGACCAGTAGATGGCAGTCACACATAAGAGATAGGTGTAGACTGCAATATAATTTTATTTAGTACACGTGTAATGATAAGTGTGACCAGTAGATGGCAGTCACACATAAGAGATAGGTGTAGACTGCAATATAATTTTATTTGGTACACGGTGTAATGATACGTGTGACCAGTAGATGGCAGTCACACATAAGAGATAGGTGTAGACTGCAATATAATTTTATTTGGTACACGGTGTAATGATACGTGTGACCAGTAGATGGCAGTCACACATAAGAGATAGGTGTAGACTGCAATATAATTTTATTTTCTACATGGTGTAATGATAAGTGGGACCAGTAGATGGCAGTCACACATAAGAGATAGGTATAGACTGCAATATAATTTTATTTGGTACACGGTGTAATGATATGTGTGACCAGTAGATGGCAGTCACACATAAGAGATAGGTGTAGACTGCAATATAATTTCATTTGGTACACGGTGTAATGATAAGTGTGACCAGTAGATGGCAGTCACACATAAGAGATAGGTGTAGATTGCAATATAATTTTATTTGGTACACGGTGTAATGACACATGTGACCAGTAGATGGCAGTCACACATAAGAGATAGGTGTAGACTGCAATATAATTTTATTTGGTGCACAGTGTAATGACAAGTGTGACCAGTAGATGGCAGTCACACATAAGAGATAGGTGTAGACAGCAATATAATTTTATTTGGTACTTGGTGTAATGATAAGTGTGACCAGTAGATGGCAGTCACACATAAGAGATAGGTGTAGACGGCAATATAATTTTATTTGGTACACGGTGTAATGATACGTGTGACCAGTAGATGGCAGTCACACATAAGAGATAGGTGTAGACTGCAATATAATTTTAACTAAAACGCACCTCTTCCTGAGGGCGTTTTAGTGTTGTACCGAATATGATTCATTAGTATCGCGGAACTATACTAGTACCGGTATACCACACAACCCTATACTGTACTATATTGCTTGGATTTTACTGACGTCACATCCCGACTATTACATTTGCGTGGTGGTCAAGCTGGCTTAGTTCTCAATGGGTACTAGGCGCCATTTAGCCTTTCTCGAAGAAAAAAAAGCCCTATGCTTGTGTTGTTTTCGGCTGTACGAATCGTTTCAAAACGCGAGAAGGACGGACGTTTCTTCAGAGTTCCTCGAGAGGTTACCGTGTCAAAAAGGGACGGGAGAGTGCAAGATTTTACGAAACGACGACACAGTCCAAGAATGCACAAGTTTGCCATGCCAGCTAAAAACAGTGGTATCGTTTTTCCACTCCATTTCATTTGTTCCATTTTTTATATGCTATAAAAAAAACATATAACTGTATATATGAAAAGGTACAAATGCATGGAAAATACAGTTACCTGAGTTTTGTGGGAAGGCCGGACCCCCGTTGATTTGGGGCTGCTGAGAAGATAGAGAGGGAGCACGGCGGTATGTCCCTGTGGCCGACACCATGGAGGCCGAGGAGGTGGTGGAGGAGCTGTGGCGCGAGATCTGTCGGGAGATGGTGCCAAACTGGGACATGGGGATCGGGCCGAGCCCCGGACCTTGGGGCACTGAAGCAGAGGACGTCACCACTGCGGGAGGAGGAAGAGCATCTTTAGCCTGTTGCTTCAAATAGTAAATATAAAGTTGGGATTTTTTCTGTCAAGAAGTCGGGATTTTTTCTGTCAAAAAGTCGGGATTTTTTCAGTCAAAAAATCTGGATTTTTTTCTGTCAAAAAGGCGGAATGTTTTCTGTCAAAAAGTCAGGATTTTTTCTGTCAAAAAGTCAGGATTTTTTCTGTCAAAAAGTCAGGGTGATTTCTGTCAAAAATTCAGGATTTTTTCGGTAAAAAAGTCGGGATGTTTTCTGGCAAAAAGTCGGGATGTTTTCTGGCAAAAAGTCGGGATGTTTTCTGGCAAAAAGTCAGGATGTTTTCTGGCAAAAAGTCGGGATGTTTTCTGTCAAAAAGTCTGGATTTTTTCTGTCAAAGAGGTTTTTTTTTTCTGTCAAAATGTCTGGATTTTTGCTGTCAAAAAATCTGGATTTTTTTTCTGTCCGGAAACGGGGATTTTTTCTGTCAAAAAATCGGGATTCTTTCTGTCAAAAAGTCGGGATTTTTTCTGTCAAAAAGTCGGGATTTTTTTCTGTTAAAGAGGCGGGATGTTTTCTGTCAAAAAGTCAAGATTTTTTCTGTCAAAAAGTCAAGATTTTTTCTGTCAAAAAATCAGGATTTTTTTCTGTTAAAAAATCTGGATTTTTTTCTGTTAAAAAATCTGGAATTTTTCTGTAAAAAAATCTGAATTTTTTTCTGTAAAAAATCTGGATTTTTTCTGTCGAAAAGTCGGATTTTTTTTTGTCAAAAAGTCAGGATTTTTTTCTGTTAAAAAGTCAGGATTTTTTTCTGTCCAAAAGTATGGATTTTTTCTGTCAAAAAATCTGGATTTTTTTCTGTCAAAAAATCTGATTTTTTTTCTGTCAAAAAATCAGGATTTTTTTCTGTCAAAAAATGTGTCTGTGTTGAGTGCAGCTGAGACAAGACAAGTAGATCTCACAGCTGCGGGGACACACCTTGGCCAATACTGGGAGGGGACGGTGTAGGGACCGCTAAAGGGACACCCACGCCACTGCTCCCACTGTTTTCCCTGCCGCCACTTCCACCACTGCTGCCACTGCAAAAGAAAGTAATCAAACCATTCCATGAATACTCTAGACATCTTATCATTACATGCATTTATTCTCACTGCGCAGTATATGAACACATGTGCTTTATCCATGAATCCTTTACAGTTTTTATACACACATGTGGTCAACTCTACCTGTGTGTCCTGGGCCTCTGATTTAGCGAGGCTGTGCGTGCAGGGCTCTGCTGGCTGCCCAGCCGGGCCGGGCTGGTCATGTAGTCGTTGGGCACCACTGGAGGCTTCACAGGTTCCAGGGTCTTGTAGGGGGTGTTGCGCCTGTACAGGATAGAGATCACCATACAAATAATGGTAATTTACACTATGTGACTAATGTCTTGCAGGATTTAACAGTAGATCAGACCTGGACAAATTAAGGCCCGGGGTGGGACGTTCATATGTTGTCAATATTCAGTGTTTTATCGTTCATAGTTAATATTGCAAACCCACATTCTTTATTTTCATGTACATTCTGGGTGTCTCATTCCATAAAAACATTTTAAATTCCATTCCGTTTTTAAGGTGGCCTGTCATACCCTTTTTAGCAATCAATCAAACATTATTGTATATATATATATATATATATATATATATATATATATATATATATATATATATATATATATATATATATATATATATACATATATATATATACATATATACATATATATATATATATATATATATATATATATATATATATATATATATATATATATATATATATATATATATATATATATATATATATATATATATATATGTATACATATGTGTGTGTGTGTATATGTATATATAGATAGATATACCGGACCCCAGACACATTTTTATCTCTAAATTTGGCCCCCCGAGTCATAATAATTGCCCAGGCCTGCAGTAGGTCATAAATTATCAAGGTCAGAACATGCCCAGGATGTGTGCGCAGAAATGGGAAGAACAATCACAATGATTAATAAGTATGCATATTTTTTGACAAGCAGTTATTGTACAGGCTCTGATGTTATCAAACATTGGCTACTGTCCAACTATATGGTCCAATACCATCTCAGAAATTATAAAGTTACAAATCATACGAAACAGAGCAGTACGACTGGTACTTCATGGTAACTTTTACATCAGCAGTAAATTAATGCATCATAAATTAATTGGTCCATGATAGACTACTATAGACTTTAATATCTTTATTTAGAACGGCTTCGGACATTGAAATTCACTACATTCTTAACAGAATTTATTGTTTAGTTCGGATAAACATAATCATGCCAGCAGATATGTTTCTTCAAACAAATGCATTTTACCTAAGATAGCAACAAAATGTATGAATAGATTATCGTTCGCGATTTTCGAAATATAGGGAATGTGGGACACCGGCCGGTAGTTTACCATGAGGTCAGGATCGAGGTTAGGTCTTTTGAGCAGAGGATGAATAACCGCTTTTTTGAATGGTAGGGGAACGGTGCCAGAGGAAAGTGATAAGTTTATAATATTTAGCACTGATGGTACTAATATTACAAACAGTTCCTTGATAAGTTTCCCAGGAAGTGGGTCAAGTAAACATGTTGTTTGTTTTATCCCATTTACACGCCGCAGGAGTTCCTCTAATGTTATTTCATCAAAAAGAGAGAGACTATTTTGGAGGGCAATATCCGTCGTATATACATTCGTACCTGTGTTAATAGAACCCAGTTGTAGCTTGGATGCGTTGTCTTTAATCTGCTTTCTAATGAGATTTTTTTCTGTCAAAAAGTCTGGATTTTTTCTGTCAAAAAGGCGGGATTTTTCTGTCAAAAAGGCGGGATTTTTTCTGTCAAAAAGGCGGGATTCTTTCTGTCAAAAAGCCCAGACTTTTTTCTGTCAAAAAGCCCAGACTTTTTTCTGTCAAAATGTCGGGATTTTTTCTGTCAAAAAGTCTGGATTTTTTTCTGTCAAGAAGTCAGGATTTTCTTCTGTCAAAAAATCAGGATTTTTTTCCATCCAAAATTTGGAATTTTTCTCTTTTAAAAAATCTGGATTTTTTGTCTTTTAAAAAATCTGGATTTTTTCTGTCCAAAAATCGGGATTTTTTACTGTTAAAAGGTCGGGATTCTTTCTGTCAAAAAGCCCAGACTTTTTTCTGTCAAAAAGCCCAGACTTTTTTCTGTCAAAATGTCGGGATTTTTTCTGTCAAAAAGTCTGGATTTTTTTCTGTCAAGAAGTCAGGATTTTCTTCTGTCAAAAAATCAGGATTTTTTTCCATCCAAAATTTGGAATTTTTCTCTTTTAAAAAATCTGGATTTTTTGTCTTTTAAAAAATCTGGATTTTTTCTGTCCAAAAATCGGGATTTTTTACTGTTAAAAGGTCAGCAATTTGTCTGTCAAAAAGTCAGCATTTTTTACTGTTAAAAAGTCTGGATTTTTCTGTCAAAAAGTCTGGATTTTTCTGTCAAAAAGTCTGGACTTTTTTCTCTGTTAAAAAGTCCGGATTTTTTTCTGTCAAAATGTCCGAATTTTTTTCTGTCAAAAAATCGAGATTTTTCCTGTCAAAAAAATCGGGATTTTTTTCTGTCAAAAAAATCGGGATTTTTTTCTGTCAAAATTTTGGGATTATTTTGTCAAAATGCCGGGATTTTTTCTGTCAAAAAGTCGTAATTTTTAACTGTAAAAATTCTAGATTTTTTCTGTCAAAAAGTCGGGATTTTTTACCATCCAAAATTTGGGATTTTTCTCTTTTAAAAAATATGGATTTTTTCTGTCCAAAAATCTGGATTTTTTACTGTTAAAAGGTCGGCATTTTTTCTGTCCAAAAATCTGGATTTTTTTACTGTTAAAAGGTCTGCATTTTTTCTGTCAAAACGTCGGCATTTTTTCTGTCAAAAAGTCGGCATTTTTTACTGTTAAAAAGTCGGCATTTTTTACTGTCAAAAAGTCTGGATTTTTTTCTCTGTTAAAAAGTCGGTATTTTTTTCTGTCAAAAATATCGGATTTTTTTCTGTCAAAAAAATCGGGATTTTTTTCTGTCAAAATTTCAGGGATTTTTTCTGTCAAAAAAATCGGGATTTTTTCCGTCAAAAAATCTGTATTTTTCTGTCAAAAAATCGGGATTTTTTTCTGTCAAAAAGTCTGGATGTTTTCTTTCAAAAAGTCTGGATGTTTTCTGTCAAAAAGTCAGGATTTTTACTGTGAAAAAGTCAGGATTTTTACTGTCAAAAAGTCAGGATTTTTTCCGTCAAAAAGTCGGCATTTTTTCCGTCAAAAAGTCGGCAGTTCAATTTTCTTATTAAAGAAATTCATAAAGTCATCTGCCAAGTGGGTGGAGCTACTGGGACGAGTCCCTTGTTGGGTTAGCGATGCTATTGTGCTAAACAAATATTTAGGATAGTTTTTGTTGAGGCGGATGATATTTGAGTAGTAATTAGCTTTAGCTAAGGTAAGCGTGCGTTTAGCAGTTATTAAACTAACACTCCATGCTTGATGGAAAACCTCAAGTTTAGTCGCGCGCCATTTACGTTCCAGCTTTCTACATGACAGTTTAAGAGGTCTAGTTTCTTCTGTAAAGTTTTGTCAGTAGAGTAGTTTCTATGATTCTTAACCATAGGGCCGGACTATTGTTGGGTCTACATCCAGTAGAGGGCGGCAAAAAAAATATCTGTTTCTGGCCCGCAGCAATACTCAGGTGCAATACACTTCTCCACCACTTGTGTCAGTAATGACAATATTAAACAAACATAAAGTCTGGAGCTAAAGTCATAAAGATTTCTTCAGTGCAAAAATTATGACTCATGTAGTGAAGCTGAATTTTCATTTGTTCTTTGATTTTATTGACATTTTAGATAAACATATTTATTAATAATTTAGTTAATTTTAGCACTACACACCTGTATGTACATTTATTTTTCATTAGTTATTCTTAAGTCCCTTTTTATGCAGTATATTTGGTTAGTACTGATTTTTCGAATCAGCCTGACCTAAGCCTAAGGTTTATGTGTTAACTAAATAATTAACTTTGTGATTGACACATGATTTCATATCATTTGACAAGTTTGTTAACTGTAAGTATGTTAGATATAAATATTGCATACAATTAAAATCAAGAGTAAGATTACTAATTCAGTATTAATATTTGAATGGTCCCCCGGGGGAGCACGGCGGTATGTCCCTGTAATGGTAAAGTTGGGCTCCTCGGTCAAAAACGTTAAGAACCCCTGGTGTGTTATATATATATTTTTTAAGAATTGTAAATGTAATTGTATGAACGTATGTCTGTATTAAATTAAATCCAAATTAAATTACGTCCAAATTAAATAAATAAACATACACTTAGTAGACTATAGGATCTAATCCACTATTAATTGATTACGAGGTGTGTCTCCATACCTTTGTCAATGGTGTTATTGACATACACAAGAATTCAGCCTTAAAGAGCCTAACTTGTTGATACAACCAGCTTTGAATGGTCATTTAAACCTTGAAATTGATCATTCAATCATGTCAAGCAGTAGTGTAATCACTCAAATTGTAACACAATCGTTTACACAGTAAAACACCAGTTGCTATATTAACTATGAACCCTTATTCAGACAGGTTCAGGGCTTACCCTAAGGTACCGCGGCCCCCCATTGGAGGGCTCGGTGGTTTCTGTGTTGGGGGGTTGGTCCGAGACAGCGTCCCTGTCCCTGTCCCTGCCCCTGCTCCTGTCCCTGGGTTTCCCCGTCCCGCAGCATTGTTCCCGTTTTGCTACAAGGGCAAAGACCAGGTAAAGAAAACTGTGTATGATCCGTTAACAAGACATCAGCGTATCACTTGCTGGGGAACATTAACATTGAGGGGTCACTAAGCAATATTTTCATGTATGGTTCATGGCTAAAGGTGATGAACGTTTATAAAACAATTGATGGAATGAATATAGTGAGTGCATGATGTTGAATACATTCTGATAGAGAAGAGGAAGGTAATTATCTCTTACCTTGGCTTTAAGCCACTGAATGCAAGTGAGAGAAGGCAGAAACAAGGAAATGCTCATTGGTTAATAGTTAAATAAGCAGCCATTTAGTTCAGAAACAGTAAGTGACAGGAAGGTATGAAATAAGTAGAGACGGGCGGGATAGCACATAGTGACCCTTGGATCCGACAACCAAAACAAAGGGGAAAATATTTCAGTAACTCAAGACTCAAGAGCAAAAACAAAGAAAAGAGCTTCTCCCTCTGGCAGGGAAATGTTGTCCTCTCAGAGACCTCTCCATCTCCTTCTGGCTGCCAAGAACCCTGTGGTGACACTTGACAACTGACTGTCCCGTTCTGCCAAGAAAGCTGTGACAACGGTAACAACAAGTAACGCTTTTTTACCGCTTTTAAGTAATGGTTCATCAACTCAAGACTGCAACAAAACAAATAATAATTTGGATGTACAGTCGTGGTCTTGAGTTTCCAATAATTTCTACAACTCTTTTTTTCGTGATAGAGTGATTGGAGCACATACTTGTTTCATCTGACATCACATGGACAAAAGATAAGACCTTCTGGAGGAAAGTTCTGTGGTCAGATGAAACAAAAAGTGAGCTGTTGGGCCACAATACCCAGCAATATGTTTGGAGGAGAAAAAGTGAGGCCTTTGTAGTGGATTCTCCAAGGCTTAAACAGCAACAAAAGTGAATTTAGTACAACAAGTTTATTTACTCATAGTCAAAAGTGCATAAGTTGGATTGTTTTGTCCCTGCAAACAAACGGCCGTCCTCCGGAGGACTCCCAAAAAGCAATCTCTCTCGAGTCCTGGTCTCCTGGGCATTTTTATCTGTTTCTTCGTGCGTCAGTCTGTTTTTCCTTGTGCGTCATGATTTTGTGGTCTCCGACATGTTTGTTTTGCAACATCCTTGAATCCCTTAATCATACTTAGACAATCAAAACATTCTGTAGACCGGTTGGCACGACTTAATATTCACTTTTGTCCCACACCCGGTCCATTCAATGGCACAGAATAGAAGAGAAATTAAAGGCCTACTGAAAGCCACTACTACCGACCACGCAGTCTGATAGTTTATACATCAATGATGAAATCTTAACATTGCAACACATGCCAATACGGCCGGGTTAACTTATAAAGTGACATTTTAAAATTCCCGGGAAATATCAGGCTGAAACATCGCGGTATGATGACGTATGCGCGTGACGAAGTCCGAGTAACGGAAGTTATGGTACCCCGTAGAATCCTATACAAAAAGCTCTGTTTTCATTTCATAATTCCACAGTATTCTGGACATCTTTTGCAATTTTTTTAATGAACAATGAAGGCTGCAAAGAAGACAGTTGTAGGTGGGATCAGTGTATTAGCAGCGGACTACAGCAACACAACCAGGAGGACTTTGTTGGCGCGCTAGCCGCGCTAGCCGCGCTAGCCGCGCTAGCCGCGCTAGCCGCCGACTTCACCTTGACTTCCTACATCTCCGGGCCGCCAAACGCATCGGGTGAAGTCCTTTGTCCTTCTGCCGATCGCTGGAACGCAGGTGAGCACGGGTGTTGATGAGCAAATGAGGGCTGGCTGGCGTAGGTGGAGAGCTAATGTTTTTAGCATAGCTCTGTGCAGTCTGGTTGCTAAGTTAGCTTCAATGGCGTTGTTAGCACAGCATTGTTAACCTTCGCCAGCCTGGAAAGCATTAACCGTGTATTTACATGTCCACGGTTTAATAGTATTGTTGATCTTCTATCTATACTTCCCGTAGGGGTTTATTTCTTTTGTTTCTATATGCAGTTAAAGCAAGATGCTATCACGTTAGCTCGTAGCTAAAGCATTTCGCCGATGTATTGTCGTGGAGATAAAAGGCACTGAATGTCCATTTCGCGTTCTCGACTCTCATTTTCAAGAGGATATAGTATCCGAGGTGGTTTAAAATACAAATCTGTGATCTACAATAGAAAAAGGAGAGTGTGGAATCCAATGAGCCAGCTTGTACCTAAGTTACGGTCAGAGCGAAAAAAGATACGTCCATCACTGCCTCTCAAGTCATTCACTGTAACGTTCCTCATCTACGAATCTTTCATCCTCGCTCAAATTAATGGGGTAATCATCACTTTCTCGGTCCGAATCTCTCTCGCTCCATTGTAAACAACGGGGAATTGTGAGGAATCCTAGCTCCTGTGACGTCACGCTACTTCCGGTACAGGCAAGGCTTTTTTTTATCAGCGAGCAAAAGTTGCGAACTTTATCGTCGATTTTCTCTACTAAATCCTTTCAGCAAAAATATGGCAATATCGCGAAATGATCAAGTATGACACATAGAATGGATCTGCTATTCCCGTTTAAATAAATAAAAATCATTTTAGTAGGCCTTTAAATGAGCGTACATTCTTGACAGACATGAAATATAGTTCAAAGGTCAGAAATTCTACTACACCTTTAATCCCAGGAACACCACACCTACCGTCAAGCATGGTGGTGGTAGTATTATGCTTTGGGCCTGTTTTGCTGCCAATGGAACTGGTGCTTTACAGAGAATAAACGGGACAATGAAAAAAGGAGGATTACCTCCAAATTCTTCACGACAACCTAAAATCATCAGCCCGGAGGTTGGGTCTTGGGCGCAGTTGGGTGTTCCAACAGGACAATGACCCCAAACACACATCAAAAGTGGTAAAGGAATGGCTAAATCAGGCTAGAATTAAGGTTTTTAGAATGGCCTTCCCAAAGTCCTGACTTAAAAGTGTGGACAATGCTGAAGAAACAAGTCCATGTCAGAAAACCAACACATTTAGCTGAACTGCACCAATTTCGTCAAGAAGAGCGGTCAAAAACTCAAGCAGAAGCTTGTGGATGGCTACCAAAAGCGCCTTATTGCAGTGAAACTTGCCAAGGGACATGTAAGCAAATATTAACATTGCTGTACGTATACTTTTGACCAAGCACATTTGCTCACATTTTCAGTAGACCCATAATAAATTCATAAAAGAACCAAACTTCATGAATGTTCAAGTATGTGCTTCAATCCCTCTATCACAAAAAAATAAGAGTTGTAGAAATGATTGGAAACTCAAGACAGCCATGACATTATGTTCTTTACAAGTGTATGTCAACTTTTGACCACGACTGTATAAAGACCACTGCCAATGGAAACCATCCCGAATCAGGATCACTGCCTGATGACATCACCGTACAGAGTGATGAGCAACACAAGGTGTGTCCAAATGCCAATAAGGAGCATTGACTTGGTCGGTAAAACTCACTGAGGTCACGAATAAGAGTGGTATGTGTTAGTCTTAGCTACGTCACCCCAGCAACCGCCAGTAAAATGCCACTGTGACGGCAGGGTGAGTACAACCATCCGTAAGATATGTGAATGTTGCTTCCACACTCTCGTCTGACCTCTTGTCAAGCGTGAGCACCTTTGATTTTGTGAATGACAGAACTTGACCAGTGGGTGTGTGACTATCAGTGGTACTTTAAAGGCCTACTGAAATGATTTTTTTTTATTCAAACGGGGATAGCAGATCCATTCTATGTGTCATACTTGATCATTTCGCGATATTGCCATATTTTTGCTGAAAGGATTTAGTATAGAACAACGACGATAAAGTTTGCAACTTTTGGTCTCTGATAAAAAAAAGCCTTGCCTGTACCGGAAGTAGCGTGACGACACCGGAGGAAGGACTGCTCACATTTTCCTATTGTTTACACCAGCAGCGAGAGAGACTCAGACCGAGAAAGCGACGATTACCCCATTCATTTGAGCCAGGATGAAAGATTTGTGGATGAGGAAAATGAGAGTGAAGGACTAGCGTGCAGTGCAGGACGTATCTTTTTTCGCTCTGACCGTAACTTAGGTACAAGCTGGCTCATTGGATTCCACACTCTCTCCTTTTTCTATTGTGGATCACGGATTTGTATTTCAAACCACCTCGGATACTATATCCTCTTGAAAATGAGAGTCGAGAACGCAAAATGGACATTCACAGTGACTTTTATCTCCACGACAATACATCAGCGAAGCACTTTAGCTACTGAGCTAACGTGATAGCATCGGGCTTTACTGCATATAGAAACAAAACAAATAAGTCCCTGACTGGAAGGATAGACAGAAGATCAACATTACTACCAAACTGTGGACATGTAAATACACGGTTAATGCTTTCCAGCTTGGCGAAGCTTAGCAATGCTGTTGCTAACGACGCCATTGAAGCTAACTTAGCTACGGAACCTCGACAGAGCTATGCTAAAAACATTAGCTCTGCACCTACGCCAGCTCTCATCTGCTCATCACGACTCGTGCTCACCTGCGTTCCAGCGATCGACGGTACGACGAAGGACTTCACCCGATCACCGATGCGGTTGGCGGCCCGGAGACGGAGGAAGTCAAGGTAAGGTCGTTCGGCTAGCGCGTCTGCTATCCTCAAAGTCCTCCTGGTTGTGTTGCTGCAGTCCGCCGCTAATACACCGATCCCACCTACAGCTTTATTCTTTGCAGTCTCCATTGTTCATTAAACAAATTGCAAAAGATTCACCAACACAGATGTCCAGAATACTGTGGAATTTTGGGATGAAAACAGAGCTTTTTTGTATTGGATTTAATCGGTCCGAATACTTCCATATCAACCGTTGACGTCACGCGCATACGTCATCATATCTAGACGTTTTCAACCGGAAGTTTAGCTGGAAATTTAAAATTGCACTTTATAAGTTAACCCGGCCGTATTGGCATGTGTTGCAATGTTAAGATTATAAACTATCAGACTGCGTGGTCGGTAGTAGTGGGTTTCAGTAGGCCTTTAACTTTAACTTTAGAAGACGGAAAGGCCCTTCTACTTCCGGTTGAAAGCTAAAAAGAAGGGCCCTGCAGCACCTGCATTGAGCAAACTCATCCAAAAGATAGCGCCATAGCACAAACAATAACACATCCGCTTAGTGTCTTTGCTTGTTTTTTTGTTTTTTTCAACTATTTGCATTATGGCCGTCAGCGAAGAAAAATCCAACAATTAGCCGCACCGTTTTACTAGTAGGAAAAAAGTAGCTGCTTATAGTCCGGAATTGACGGTAAATTGAACCGCCGTGTTGCGGTGACCGGCAAATTTAGAAGCTGTGGGTATATTTAGCGCGGGTACCGTTCTGCAGGCGGATTGCTGTTACGCATCAAGTGGAAACCCGGGGTTATTGTCACTGGCTTTTATCTCAATGAATGCACATAGTAGCAATCCATCTCCCGGAGCCTCTTATTTGTAGCTCCATCTTGCCTGGCTATCTTTCGTCTTCTGAAGCCTTGTCTGGTGTGGTATGTCCATTTTTCCACAGTGAGTGATTTTGCACCTGTGTCCCACAGTTCAGATAGTACAAACATCAAGTCATGTTTTTGATAGTTTCCCAACAACACATTTTTACCGCAAGGTTGAACACTCTTAGGCTAGAAGACAGTTTAATTTCTCCGCTCACATTGTCCCACAGTTTCAACCCCGCTGTCATCTTTTTGACAGAAAAAATCCCGCCTTTTTGACAGAAAAAATCCCGCCTTTTTGACAGAAAAAATCCCGACTTTTTAACAGTGAAAAATCCCGAGTTTTTGGCAGAGAAAATCCCGATTTTTTGACAGAAAAAATCCCGACTTTTTTACAGAAGAAATTCTGACTTTTTAACAGACAAAAATCCCAACTTTTTGACAGAAAAAATCCCGACTTTTTGACAGAAAAAACCCCGATTTATCAACAGTGAAAAATCTTGACTTTTTGACAGAAAAATCCAGATTTTTTAACAGAAAAAAACCTGCCTTTTCGACAGAAAAAATCCCGACTTTTTAACAGTGAAAAATCCCGAGTTTTTGACGGAGAAAATCCCAACTTTTTGACAGAAAAAATCCCGACTTTTTGACAGAAGAAATTCTGACTTCTTAACAGAGAAAAATCCCGACTTTTTGACAGAAAAAATCCAGACTTTTTGATAGAAAAAATACTGACTTTTTGACAGAAAACATCCCGACTTTTTGACAGAAAAAATCCCGACATATTAACAGTGAAAAATCTTGACTTTTTGACAGAAAAATCCCTTTTTTTTAACAGAAAAAACCCAGACTTTTCAACAGAAAAAATCCAGACTTTTTGACAGAAACAATCCCGAAATTTGGACAGAAATAATCTCGATTTTTTTTTTACAGAAAAAAAATAATATTTTTGACAGGAAAAAATCTCGAGTTTTTGACAGAAAAAAATCCCGACTTTTTGACAGAAAAAATGCCGAACTTTTGACCGAAAAAAATCCCTACTTTTTGACAGAAAAAAATCCAGACTTTTTGACAGAAAAAACGACGAACTTTTGACAGAAAAAATCCTGACTTTTTGACAGAAAAAATCCCGATTTTTTGACAGAAACAATCCCGAAATTTGGACAGAAATAATCTCGATTTTTTTTTTACAGAAAAAAATTTATATTTTTGACAGAAAAAAATCTCGAGTTTTTGACAGAAAAAAATCCCGACTTTTTGACAGAAAAAATGCCGAACTTTTGACCGAAAAAAATCCCTACTTTTTGACAGAAAAAAATCCCGACTTTTTGACAGAAAAAACGACAAACTTTTGACAGAAAAAATCCCGACTTTTTGACAAAAAAAATGCGGACTTTTAACAGAAAATATCCAGTTGTTGTCACTGGCTTTTATCTCAATGAATGCACATAGTAGCAATGTATCTCCCGGAGCCTCTTATTTTTAGCTCCATCTTGCCTGGGTATCTATCGTCTTCTGAAGCCTTGTCTGGTGTGGTATGTCCATTTTTCCACCCAAACCTACCTGTATCTCACCTTCTTTGTAAAGGGCGCCGGAAGTTGGCAGACCCGTCAGCGATCCTGTTCTGTCTCCCTGTAATGTTTGTCTGATCTTGAATGGGATTGTGCTGAAAATTTTTAATTCCCCTCGGGGATTAATAAAGTATTTCTGATTCCGATCTGATTCTGATTCTGGAAACGGACAAATTGACTTGAATAAAAAACGTAAAGAGTCTGTTGCGGTGCCATTTCGCTGCCGTTACGCATCCAGTGTAAATCGGGGGTTAGTCACCTTGCCAAAGTAAATATTAGTACTGCAATTTACAAAACCCAAAAACTAGTGAAGTTGGCACGTTGTGTAAATGGTAAATAAAACCAGAATACAATGATTTGCAAATCCTTTTCAACTTATATTCATTTGAATAGACTGCAAAGACAAGATATTTAATCTTCGAACTGGAAAACCTTGTTATTTTTTGCAAATATTAGCTCATTTGGAATTGAATGCCTTGCAACATGTTTCAAAAAAGACTGAGAAAGTTGAGGAATGCTCATCAAACACTTATTTGGAACATCCCACTGGTGAACAGGCTAATTGGGAACAGGTGGGTGCCATGACTGGGTATAAAAGCAGCTTCCGTGAAATGCTCGGTCATTCCCAAACAAGGACGGGGCGAGGGTCACCACTTTGTCAACAAATGCGAGACGAAATTGTTTAACAACAACATTTCTCAACGAGCTATTGCAAGGAATTTAGGGATTTCACCATCTACGGTCCGTAATATCGTCAAAAGGTTCAGAGAATCTGGAGAAATCACCGCACGTAAGCGGCAAGGCGGAAAACCACCATTGATCGATCCCTCAGGCGGTACTGCATCAAAAAGCGACATCGGTGTGTAAAGGATATTAAATATCTTGTCATTGCAGTCTATTCAATTGAATATAAGTTGATTTGCAAATCATTGTATTCTGTTTTTATTTACCATTTACACAACGTGCCAACTTCACTAGTTTTGGGTTAAATATTGTGAAAATAGTGGATCAACAGTGATTTTTGCTTTGAGTCATTATTTGCAGCTATCCTGAATGAAGCCAAGTCCAAAAAAAGGGAAAGCCTAATCCGTTTAAGGGCGAGATCTCACAATAGGAAAGAAAAGAGCCTCTGACTTTGACTCGGGGGGATATTTGGAAATCAGCAGACAGCCACTATCTTGGCAGACAGACACAGCGAGAGGGAAGAAGAGGCCGATTCAAACATGCTGCGGAAATCAATGACACTTGCAATCAATGCACATAATTGTGTCGACACATTCACACGGGCACACACACACACACACACTTGTTAAAGAGGGCGCAGAGGGGGAGCAGATGGATCACATGGAGAGGGAGAATACACAAAACATTCCCTCAGATTCTGCAAAGAAAATGATGTTAGGGGTAACTAACATTTGGCAGAGATGTACAGTCGTGGTCAAAAGTTTACATAATGTCATGGCTGTCTTGAGTTTACAATCATTTCTAAGACTCGTATTTTTTCGTGATAGAGTGATTGGAGCACATACTTGTTGGTCAAAAAAACATTCATGATGTTAATATTTGGCAAGTTTCACAGCAATAAGGCGCTTTTGGTAGCCATCCACAAGCTTCTAGTTGACTTTTTGACCACTACCAGTGTTTCCAACACATTCATTTATTTGTAGCGGCCCGCCACGAACGAATTACGTCTGCCACAAATAAAAAAATAAAAAATAAAATATTTTTTGTTTTTGTTTTTTTTGTCCTGTCCAGCTTCTCAGGCAAATCATGTAGTTGATGTAGATGCCCATATAGGCTGTTCAGATTTACTTTAAAAAAGAAAAGTGTAGGATACTTCTCTTGTTGCCTTATTTGTATTTGACCACTACTGTTTTCTGTTTATTTGTTACTGACTGTGGCAGGACACCTCTGCCTCTGTTTCACTTTATGTTGCTGGTAAATAATATGGTTGTAGTAGTAGGCTAAAGTTAAATTATTTAGTATGCACTAATTAAAGGGGCAGAGCTTTAAGAGACATTTTAGCTTTTATAAGATATATTTTTTGTAAGAACCTCAATTAATAAATATATTTCAGTGAATAACTTATTGTTCAAATCTGTATACAAATATGTACATAAAGTGTTGTAATTATATTGTAAAATGGATGGATGGACATTTAAAACAAAACTGTTATTATTAATTAGTAAGTATACATTTTTTTAGCCTTTTTAGAGAAAATCATATCATTGTAGTACATTATGCAAATTACCCGATGATGTCATGGTGACCACGCCCATAGCCACGCCCCCACCGCCACAGGTATCTTGGCAGTTTATGGGAAACACTGCACTCCTATTGACAAAATTGGTGCAGACCACAGAACTTTCTTCCAGAACGTCTTATCTTTCTCTATGTGATGTCAGATAAAACAAAAATTGAGCTGTTTGGCCACAATACCCAGCAATATGTTTGGAGGAGAAAAGGTGAGGCCTTTAATCCCAAGAACACCATTCCTACCGTCAAGCATGGTGGTGGTAGTATTATGCTCTGGGCATGTTTTGTTGCCAATGGAACTGGTGCTTCACAGAGAGTAAATGGGACAATGAAAAAGGAAGATTACCTCCAAATTCTTCAGGACAACCTAAAATCATCAGCCCGGAGGTTGGGTCTTGGGCGCAGTTGGGTTTTCCAACAGGACGGCGTGGCGAAGTTGGTAGAGTGGCCGTGCCAGCAATCGGAGGGTTGCTGGTTACTGGGGTTCAATCCCCACCTTCTACCATCCTAGTCACGTCCGTTGTGTCCTTGGGCAAGACACTTCACCCTTGCTCCTGATGGCTGCTGGTTAGCGCCTTGCATGGCAGCTCCCGCCATCAGTGTGTGAATGTGTGTGTGAATGGGTGAATGTGGAAATACTGTCAAAGTGCTTTGAGTACCTTGAAGGTAGAAAAGCGCTATACAAGTATAACCCATTTATCATTATTTACCAAAAGCGTCTTATTGCAGTGAAACCACTTTGGTTGGGTCTTGGGCACAGTTGGGTGTTCTAACAAGACAATGACCCCAAACACACGTCAAAAGTGGTAAAGGAATGGCTACGTGGGGGTCGCATCTTTCTGCGGGGTCGTTCTCCCGGGATGCAGACGGCGGACAACTCCGGACAGAGCGTGAAGGTAGGAGATGATTTATTTCTCATAAATCATACACCGTGGATACAAACAGACAAAAACAAAAGGGATGCGTGCCGGATCGCACGGAAAGCTAAGGTAAAAACTTAAGAGCAGGAAACAAGAAGACCAACGTAACTGTTGCACTCAGCAAACAATGAAGCCAGACCGATTGTGGCGAGCAAGGTGAATAAATAGCTCTCGGATTAGTGGTCGACAGCAGGTGAGTGTGCCGACCACTAACCAGAGGCAGGTGAACCCAATTAATCCCCATGGAAACCAAAACAAACCAGGAACTAAGGTTAGTCCAAAACTAACAGAACATAACTAAACAAAACATGATCCGGGCCACGGATCATGACAAAATCAGGCTCAAATTAAGGTTTTAGAATGGCCTTCCCAAAGTGCTGACTTAAACGTGTGGACAATGCTGAAGAAACAAGTCCATGTCAGAAAACCAACACATTTAGCAGAACTGCACCAAAGGGACGAGTGAACATCCCAGTCAACAAAGTAAAGACTTTATAAACAAGTTGTGGCAACGTTCACGACACATCGCCTGCTGCAAAACATCAAATAGTTTTCTCCTTCGCTGTATACTTTTAGTGTGGGGACAAGTGCGTCTGTCTCCAATATTGTTCACACCTGTCTCCATCTAAACCCATTTTACTGCATTTAAGCAATTATTAACATTGCTGTATGTATACTTTTGACCCAGCAGATTTGCTCACATCTTCAGTAGACCCATAATAAATTCATAAAAGAACCAAACTTCATGAATTGTTTTTTTGTGACCAACAAGTATGTGCCCCAATCACTCTATCACAAAAAAATAAGAGTTGTAGAAATGATAGGAAACTCAAGACAGCCATGACATTATGTTCTTTACAAGTGTATGTAAACTTTTGACCACGACTGTATCTTTCCTGTCCACACTGTGGATGTCCATTACCAGCCGGACAGTGGGGGTGAGCTATTAGGACTTTTAAGACTGCAGAAATCCCCGAGACTGCTCTTACTTTGACTCCGTGCCCCACGTCGTCCAGCAGGGTGTAATCAATGGGCTTTCGGATGTAGCGCACTGGCCGCTCCATGTTGCCCGGGGCGATGATCTTGTGGGTGCGAGAGGTGTTCTTATTGGTGGTCAGGATGCCAATCTCACGACGTGCCACCTTCTCCTTGTGAATGTCCACCGTCTGTGGGAGATAAAACAGGAACTTGACAGTAACTAGGAGACACATTCAACTACTTTCCCTGCTACCAGTCTACCCCAGGGCAGCTGTGACTACAAATGTAGCGTACCACCACCAGGTGTGAATGAATGATGGGTTCCCACTTCTCTGTGAGCGCTTTGAGTATCTAACAATAGAAAAGCGCGACATAAAATCTAATCCATTATTATTATTATCATTATTATACCCCTGCCTGAGATGGTCTATTTTATATGCTCCTCCTTGTTCTCTGATCCGATTACAGGGGAACCTTGTTTTACGAAGCCCTCTATTTGCGAACTTTTCGATTTACGAACTTTTCGATTGAGCCAAAAAGGTCTCTGTGTACGAACGCTTCTTGCATTCATTCATTTTGTGCCCCGCCTGTAGCCATTTTTTACGCCGCAGTATTTTTGGAAAGTCACTTGCAGGCCTGAAATTTTAACTTTTTAAGGTCAAGGCAGGTGTTGCCTCAAAGGAGGGCTCATATTTTAGGGCAGTGGTCCCCAACCCGCGGACCGATTGGTACCGGGCCGCGCAAGAAATGTAAAAAAAAAAAAATATATATATATATATATATATATATATATATATATATATATATATTTTTTTTTTTATTTTTTTTTTTTTTTAGTTAAATCAACATAAAAAACACAATATATACATTATATATCAATATAGAGCAATAAAGTCCCCCCCCCCCCCCCCCCCCGGTCCGTGGAACAAATTTTCAAGCATTGACCGGTCCCCAGCTACAAAAAGGTTGGGGACCACTGTTTTAGGGCACCAAGGCAAACATTATTTTCTTTCCAGGCAAGGGCTCCAAAGCATGCATGCATACATTCATTTTTTTAAGTTATGTACATTTATATAGTATGTACATGTCGATGCTGTAAGAGTTTGAGCAGAAATATGTCATATAAGAATTAATGATACACAATAAAACATTGACAAAATGCTGTGTCACATGAATGGTTTTTGAAGTAGTACCTTTGTGACATGAAAAAAACCACAAGTAACGTATAACAACCTTGTGTTTACTTTTTGATATTAAAATAAAACACAAAGCAGTTTGGCTAATGAAGACGAAGTCTAATAAACAAGCTTAGTTCTTCTCTTGGCTCAGTACAACAGAATGGCCAACAAGTATAAAGAGGAGTGACACCTTTCACATCGAATACACAATATTCACGGCCTTCGTTCAGTTCGATAAGATGACAAAACATTTTGCTAGTATTGATTGTTATTTGAACGCTGATACAGTTTGCTGTTAAATAAAGGACGAGTGAACATCCCAGTCAACAAAGTAAAGACTTTCCCGGTATAGCTCGGTTGGTAGAGTGGCCGTGCCAGCAACTTGAGGGTTCCAGGTTCGATCCCCGCTTCCGCCATCCCAGTCACTGCCGTTGTGTCCTTGGGTAAGACACTTTACCCACCTGCTCCCAGTGCCACCCACACTGGTTTAAATGTAACTTATATATTGGGTTTCACTATGTAAAGCGCTTTGAGTCACTAGAGAAAAAGCGCTATATAAATATAATTCACTTCACAAGTTGTGGCAACGTTCACGACACATCGCCTGCTGCAAAACATCAAATAGTTTTCTCCTACGCTGTATACTTTTTAGTGTGGGGACAAGTGCGTCTGTCTCCAATATTGTCCACACCTGTCTCCATCTAAACCCATTTTACTGCACCAATTTTGTCAAGGGGAGTGTTCAAAAATTCAAGTAGAAGCTTGTGGATGGCTACCAAAAGCGCCTTACTGCAGTAAAACTTGCCAAGGGACATGTAACCAAATATTAACATTGCTGTATGTATACTTTTGACCCAGCAGATTTGCTCACATTTCCAGCAGACCCATGATAAATTCATAAAAGAACCAAACTTCATGAATGTTTTTTTTTGTAACCAATGTGCTCCATTCACTCTATCACAAAAAAGTTGTAGAAATTATTGGAAACTCAAGACAGCCATGACATTATGTTCTTTACAAGTGTCTTTAAAGTTTTGATCGCGACTGTATGTACATTTGTCTATTACATTTGCTATTAATGTACTGCCACTGTTATTTCTAAGAGGAAATGAAACTTTAAAAAAAGAAAAACGTTTCTGGGTGCATACTCTGTAAACTCCTTTTCCATTTGACCGACTGAACGTCTGATGGGCGCCACTTCCCGCACTGACCTGTATTCTGTGTGCTACTTATAGAAAGAGAGCATGTATTCTTTTTTTGAAAGAGGAAATTGAAACGGCACTCCCAGCCTTTACTGGGAAGTTTAAAAAAAAACATGTTTCCTTTTGGTGATATGCAAGACGAGGCAAAGGAAGATACTATTAGCTGAGGAAAAACAAGAAACAGACCCGGTAGTTTAAAAAGTAAAACAAAGGATCCCCTGAAGCACTGAACAATGTAGCATGCCATGTTTCAGTGAGGATGGGATTGGTCAGAGTTTCACCTGCATTGCGGGTGAATTTAAACACAGACACACACAGACAATGATGATTACCTGATCATTGTCACAATACCTGTGCATGCCCTCCCTGCACTCTATTAAATAGTCTTTTACGTGTAATCTCAGCACTCTAATTAACATCTAGCCGCCCGCTCCAGAAAATGAATATCCTCTGCCCTATAGTGCAGTGGTCCCCCAACCCGGTAACAGTCCGCGGACCAATTGGTACCGGGCCGCACAAGAAATAAATTTTAAAAAAATAATTAAAAAATTTAAAAAAAATTAATTTTTTTTAAATTTTTTTTAAATTAAATCAACATAAAAATTACAATATATACATTATATATCAATATAGACCAATACAGTCTGCAGGGATACAGTACGTAAGCACACATGATTGCATTTCTTTATGAAAAAAATAAATAAAATAAAAAATAACAATAATTAATTTCACCACCCGTGTATTTCTTGAATCTCCGGCTCTTAGCTTTGTGTGGACTCATTGATTGTTTACGAACTGAGTCGGGAGAGGAAGTGACACCAGAAAGACCGCGCACCACACAGGAAGTGACATCAGAAAGAACGCGCCACAGCCAGCTTCATAACAAAGATGGAGGCAGATCATGCAGACATGCCCGTGTTTCTCCTTCTTCTACATCTACGCTTTTGGAAATCCCACATGAATACCCTAAGAGAAAGATTGCAGCTATTTGGGATACAACACATCTCAGACGGGAAGAGAACTTTTCCAATGTTTTTTTCTTAAGGTATTCAGTGTTTCCCATAAACTGCCAAGATACCTGTGGTGGTGGGGGCGTGACTATGGGCGTGGCTATGGGCGTGGTCACCATGACATCATCGAGTAATTTGCATAATTTACGACAATGATTTGATTTTCTCTAAAAAGGCTCAAAAAATGTATACTTACTAATTAATAATAACAGTTTTGTTTTAAACGTCCATCCATCCATCCATTTTACAATATAACTACAACACTTTATGTACATATTTATATACAGATTTGAACAATAAGTTATTCACTGAAATATATTTATTAATTGTGGTTCTTACAAAAAATATATCTTATAAAATATAAAAGTTAAAATGTCTCAAAGCTCTGCCCCTTTAATTAGTGCATACTAAATAATTTAACTTTAGCCTACTACTACAACCATATTATTTACCAGCAACATAAAGTGAAACAGAGGCAGAGGTGTCCTGCCACAGTCAGTAACAAATAAACAGAAAACAGTAGTGGTGGTAGATAGACACAGAGCTTCATCAAACATCTGATCCACTGAACAAAGAGCTCCAAAAATCTTGAACTTTAGACTGCCACCAGTTTTACTCCCTCCCCTAACCATGTGTTTCCTACTGCTTGCAGACTTTGCACCCTTTGTTATATACACATGTTGTGTTTCTAATATAAATACATTTAATAAAGTCAAATACAAATAAGGCAACAAGAGAAGTATCCTACACTTCTCTTTTGTAAAGTAAATCTGAACAGCCGATATGGGCATCTACATCAACTATATGATTTGCCTGAGAAGCTGGAGAGGACCAAAATATATATATATATATATATATATATATATATATATATATATATATATATATATATATATATATATATATATATATATATATATATATATATATATATATATATATATATATATATATATATATATTTTTTTTTTTTTATTTTTATTTTTTTTTTAATTTTTAATTTTAATTTTTTAATTTTAATTTTTTTATTTGTGGCGGACGTAATTCTTTCGTGGCGGGCCGCCACAAATAAATGATTGTGTGGGAAACACTGGTATTCATGTGTGATTTCCACAAGCGTCTGTACAGACGGAAGGAGAAACACGGGCATGTCTGGATGACTCGCCTCCATATTTCCAGTGGTTAGCTCCGAGTTACGAAACCGCTTTATTATAAAGCTGGCGTCACTTCCTCTCCTTCGTCAACGATCAATGAGTCCATACAAAGCTAAGAGCCGGAGATTCAAGAAATACACGGCGCACTTACCCGTGTAAAAAATTGCCCGAGGAGGGGGGGACCTTAAACGATGGTTTAGTAGCCGAAACGGGGCTTAGGCTAAATAATTATTAGGGCGTTTTCTGACAGAGAGTTTATTAAGGAGTGCTTATTTGGACTCTGTTGCGCTGATATGCCCGGAGAAGAGGGGCGCATTTGAGAACGTGTCACTCTCCCGACGCACTGTAAAGAGGCGGGTTGAGACCATCGCTGGAAACTTGGAGCTTCAGCTGAAGAACAGAACGGCAGACTTTGACTGTTTTTCGCTGGCTTTGGATGAGAGCTGCGATGTACGTGACACCGCCCAGCTGCTCATCTTCTTACGTGGGATAACTGCAGACTTTCAAATCACGGAGGAGCTGGCAGCCATGCAGTCAATTAAAGGGACAATCACAGGTAATGACTTGTTCACATAGGTAAAATGCGTGTTTGGACATGTTGGGACTGAAATGGGACAAGCTGGCAGGTGTGACAACAGATGGTTGTCCAAATGTGATGGGTTAAAAATGTTGGACTTACTGAGGATACTGCAGGATAAAGTGACAGAAATTAACCCTGTGCAGAAATGGACATTTTTGCATTGTATTATACACCAGGAAGTGTTGTGTAAGACAGTGTTAAAAATAAAACCATCAAAAGCAATCTGCTTTTGTATAAAGTTAAGTTAAATTAAATTATTATTATTATAATTAATTATTATTATTATTATTATTATTTATCTTACGGTATATCAAAAATAATACTGAGCTAAATGTAATTGAAATATTGTCAATGTGGCCCTCCAGCAGTGCTCGGGTTGCTCATGCGGCCCCCGGTAAAAATTAATTGCCCACCCCTGGTTTAAGGGGTTATCCGGCTTAGTGTAGACATAGCCTAAGAAATGTCATTGTCCCTTACTCCCTTAAGAGGGTGTGGCTCCTTTATAGCAGCAGCAACTCTTGTAGCGATTAAAAAGGGAGGATGCTACCTGTATGTACACTGTAGATGGTATCAGACTCTCCTTTATAAATGCATCTTCCGTTCTCGGAAAGTTATCGCCGGGATATTTCTTTCACTAAAGTGTTTATTGGCAGCGGTGAAATATGATGAGGTGGCGATTCCGGCAGACCTGCAATATACATTAACGATTTCTTTTATGGCGTTGTAGAAAAGAGTCTTTGTGGACATGACATTCTGAGGGTTAACACGTTGGAAGAGAAAAGAGGTTCCTCTTGTACTACAGAGGATTTGGACTATAAAAAGGCATTGAGCTCATGAGCAATGTTTTTTAAGCACAGATATGAATCAGAAAATAGGCATTGAGAGAAGAATATACATTAGGTAGTAGAATACCAGACCCAAAATATAATGATGAACATTTGATTATTATTTTTCATGTGAAGGGAAACTCTTTTCAACTGTTCTGACCTCCTGTTTCCATGTCTTTTTCTTGTCCTATTGAGCGATACACTGCAGTATATTGTAGGGTTGTATGGTAAACCGGTATTAGTATAGTACCACGATACTAATGAATCATATTCCAGTGTTTCCCACACATTCATTTATTTGTGGCGGCCCGCCACGAAAGAATTACGTCCGCCACAAATAGATTTTTATTTTTTTATTTTTTTTGTCCTGTCCAGCTTCTCAGGCAAATCATATAGTTGATGTAGATGCCCATATAGGCTGTTCAGATTTACTTTACAAAAGAGAAGTGTAGGATACTTCTCTTGTTGCCTTATTTGTATTTGACCACTACTGTTTTCTGTTTATTTGTTACTGACTGTGGCAGGACACCTCTGCCTCTGTTTCACTTTATGTTGCTGGTAAATAATATGGTTGTAGTAGTAGGCTAAAGTTAAATTATTTAGTATGCACTAATTAAAGGGGCAGAGCTTTAAGAGACATTTTAGCTTTTATATTTTATAAGATATATTTTTTGTAAGAACCACAATTAATAAATGTATTTCAGTGAATAACTTATTGTTCAAATCTGTATATAAATATGTACATAAAGTGTTGTAATTATATTGTAAAATGGATGGATGGATGGACGTTTAAAACAAAACTGTTATTAATTAGTAAGTATACATTTTTTGAGACTTTTTAGAGAAAATCATATCATTGTAGTAAATTATGCAAATTACTCGATGATGTCATGGTGACCACGCCCATAGCCACGCCCCCACCGCCACAGGTATCTTGGCAGTTTATGGGAAACACTGTATTCAGTACTATACCGTGACGACATCGTGTCATTGCTGGTTTTACGAGCAGACGAGCATGTTTGGCAGCGCACAATCACAGAGTACTTACAAGCAGACACGGTGTGTAGACAGAAAAGGGAGAACGGACGCATTTTGGCTTAAAAACTGACGATAAAGGTGAAGTTGTAACACTGAAACGCCCTCAGGAAGAGGTGCTTTAAGACATGGCTAATGTTTATCCGCAGTCGGCAGTGTTTTAGCTACTTCTAAATCACTAATCTTCATCTCCATGGCGACAAATAAAGTGAGTTTCTTACAAGTATCATCCCTGCAGGACGAGGAATAGCTAAACATGCTTCACTACACAAAATGTAAACAAACGCCATGGGCGGATCTACACCTAACATCCACTGTAATGATACCAAGTACTAGAGCGTATCTAGTCGATACTACGATGATTACGTCTATATTTTTTTCTTTCGTTTTTTTATATTATGTTGATTAACTCAGGAAATACGCCCCTGGATACATGAGGACTTTGAATATGACCAATGTATGAACCTGTAACTACTTGGTATCGCATTGATACCCAAATTTGTGGTATCATCCAAAACTAATGTAAAGTATCCAAACAACAGAAGAATAAGTGATTATTACATTTTAACAGAAGTGCAGATAGAACATGTTAAAAGAGAAAGTAAGCAGATATTAACAGTAAATGAACAAGTAGATGAATATTCTAGTTTCTTCAAAATAGCCACCCTTTGCTCTGATTACTAGGCAAAATCGCTTACTTTGATCACCAACAAGTTACAGTGTTTCCCATAAACTGCCAAGATACCTGTGGCGGTGGGGGCGTGGCTATGGGCGTGGCTATGGGCGTGGTCGCCATGACATCATCGAGTAATTTGCATAATTTACTACAATGATATGATTTTCTCTAAAAAGGCTCAAAAAATGTATACTTACCAATTAATAATAACAGTTTTGTTTTAAACGTCCATCCATCCATCCATCCATTTTACAATATAATTACAACACTTTATGTACATATTTATATACAGATTTGAACAATAAGTTATTCACTGAAATATATTTATTAATTGTGGTTCTTAGAAAAAATATATCTTATAAAATATAAAAGCTAAAATGTCTCTTAAAGTTCTGCCCCTATAATTAGTGCATACTAAATAATTTAACTTTAGCCTACTACTACAACCATATTATTTACCAGCAACATAAAGTGAAACAGAGGCAGAGGTGTCCTGCCACAGTCAGTAACAAATAAACAGAAAACAGTAGTGGTCAAATACAAATAAGGCCACAAGAGAAGTATACTACACTTCTCTTTTGTAAAGTAAATCTGAACAGCCTATATGGGCATCTACATCAACTATATGATTTGCCTGAGAAGCTGGACAGAACAAAAAAAATAAATAAATAAAAAAAATATATATATATTTTATTTTTTATTTGTGGCGGACGTACTTCTTTTGTGGCGGGCCGCCACAAATAAATGAATGTGTGGGAAACACTGAGTTATAATCAACCGCATAAAGAAATTCCGTCCCTGCTTGTGTTACATAATGAGACTGTGGATACTTTTCTGCCTAATGTAGTGGCCACATGAATCTGTCACCTGTAACAGACTCTTTCAACAGACTATGCCAGTCTGTATTAGATGAAGTTGAGCAGGACCACATCCTACCTCCACTTCCCCCAAAGACGTTATTGCTCAAGGCAAACATGCCGCTAAATAGAACTGTCATTGTGCAGATGTATCGCACTCCACCTAATATTGAACATACAGTACTGTTGAAGTAATGCCTCTGTTGTATTGGATCTCATAGGCCCAGAAATGACACCAGACCGGCCCGCAAGATCAGTTCGAACAACCTGGGAGAGACTAACATTTTTTTACGCAGATTCCTAAAAACAACAGAGCGCTGTCGTATGCAGTCGTGGTCAAAAGTTGACATACACTTGTAAAGAACATAATGTCATGGCTGTCTTGAGTTTCCAATCATTTCTACAACTCTTATTTTTTCGTGATAGAGTGATTGGAGCACATACTTGTTGGTCACAAAAAACATTCATGAAGTTTGGTTCTTTTATGATTTTTTTATGGTTCTACTGAAAATGTGACCAAATCTGCTGCTCAATTGTTGTTTCAGCACACCAATTTATTTTTTGTTGACCAGTGTCTCCACCTGCTGCTGCCACTAATCGCTCCCCTTTATACAGTCGTGGTCAAAAGTTGACATACACTTGTAAAGAACATAATGTCATGGCTGTCTTGAGTTTCCAATCATTTCTACAACTCTTAGTTTTTTGTGATAGAGTGATTGGAGCACATACTTGTTGGTCACAAAAAACATTCATGAAGTTTGGCTCTTTTATGATTTTTTTTATGGGTCTACTGAAAATGTGACCAAATCTGCTGGGACAAAAGTATACATACAGCCAATGTTCCCTTTAAGGTGCGCGCCTGTGCAATTGCACACTGCTCAAGCGTCCTCTGCGCACGGCAAATCTATGCCAAATAAAAAAATAAGCGCATAACAATTTTCGACACGACAGAGAAAACAGTTTTCGTCGTCATTGTTCAAATATTGTAACGTCTGTCGAGACGCTTTGAGGACATGAATTCCATCCATCACTTTACTGAGTAAAACTCTTTATTGTCGGCCATAAACACATCATCAAAACATTAGTAAAAAAAAGGATATCTAGCAAAACTGGTCATTTTCTGCAGTACAAACCAGACCAAAAGCAACTTTGTTATATCAACAGCAGCCGCTCGCTCTTTCTCACTTGCGCCAAAACATGCACATATGGCACTTAGCCAGTGATGCGTTTACAGCCACACAAAAAGTTGGACAACTCCAACACCGCACATAAAGTGTCATTCCAGGTCGTTACACTATGATTTACCAATCAAATGTGTGCTTATTCTAGTGTCATTTATTAGGAATCTTAATTTATAAATATTAATCATGAAATGCTATTAGTATATTAAATAAATACTAATAAAACATATATATTTTTTACAAACAGGAAGTTGCAGGAATGTACACATGATCCCCTGCTTACATCTCATTGTGCAACATGTGAATGTTTTAATGGGAACTAAATGCAATGTCTGAAAGGGGTACAAATTATTTCCAAAGCAGGACCTCCACCCAGACAAACAATACAAGTACACATTTCATGAAAAACAATATTTTTTTGTTATTGTCATTGTAAGTGGGCCTAAACACTTATGTTAGAACTGGAAATGACCGCTGTCATTTGATTATAATAATAAGAGAATGTTGTCTGTCTATCTGTGTTGGCCCTGCGATGAGGTGCGGACTTGTCCAGGGTGTACCCCGCCTTCCGCCCGAATGCAGCTGAGATAGGCTCCAGCACCCCCTGCGACCCCGAAAGGGACAAGCGGTAGAAAATGGATGGATGGAGATGTAACTTGTTATTTAGTCAGGTTTGGGACAGGTGTGCTGCTGGTGTAGCCACGGTGTGCACGTCTGATGTTGCTCACATGGGCTCCACTCAATGCTCAGGGAGTTTTTGCGTTTGCTCACACACATGAAAAATTAGAGGGAACATTGCATACAGCATTGTTAATATTTGGTTACATGTCCCTTGGCAAGTTTCACTGCAATAAGGCACTTTTGGTAGCCATCCACAAGCTTCTGCTTGAATTTTTGACCACTCCTCTTGACAAAATTGGTGCAGTTCAGCTAAATGTGTTGGTTTTCTGACATGGACTTGTTTCTTCGGCATTGTCCACACGTTTAAGTCAGGACGTGTGTTTTAGATCCGCGTACGTGTGTTTTAGATCCGTATACGTGTATTTGAGATCCATGTACATGTGTTTTAGATCCGTATACGTGTATTTTAGATCCATGTACATGTGTTTTAGATCCGTATACGTGTATTTTAGATCCATGTACATGTGTTTTAGATCCGTATACATGTATTTTAGATCCATGTACATGTGTTTTAGATCCGTATACGTGTATTTTAGATCCGCGTACATGTGTTTTAGATCCGTATACATGTATTTTAGATCCATGTGCATGTGTTTTAGATCCGTATATGTGTATTTAGATAGTGTGCGGCCCTCAGTGGAAAAAGTTTGGACACCCCTGATATATACCATTAACTGCAACATGTAAGTGTAACAAAACCAAACAACATTATGATTTGTACATTTTCAGAATGTGCTTGTTCTATTTTTAAACAAAGAAAACAAGTTGCCTTTATTTTTAAGTTATCGTGCCGCGATTTTACCAGTCCGGCCCACTTGGGAGTAGATTTTTCTCCATGTGGCCCCCGATCTAAAATGAGTTTGACACCCCTGGTGTAGACTATTCCCATGGCTTCTCTGTTTTGACCATTTAGCTTGATTTACTGGCACATTGCACAGTTTATACTCGCTGTGTTTTTCCATGACGGCCAAGTGAGTGCCCCCGGTGACAAAGCTGAATTAGATGTGACTGAAAGACTATTGAAGTAAGTGAGAAAAAAAACTAATCGACTCCAAGGGAACATTGAGTGACTTTGCTATGCATCAGTGTTTTGTGAATAGCTCTCTTTTAAAAGGCATAGTGAAAATATCAGGAATAAGAGTGACAATGCTTTATTAGAGTGCAGTGTTTCCCACACATTCATTTATTTGTGGCGGCCCGCCATGAAAGAATTACGTCCGCCAAAAAAAAAAAAAAAAAAAAAATTAAAAATTAATTAATTTTTTTTTTTTTTTTTGTCCTCTCCAGCTTCTCAGGCAAATCATATAGTTGATGTAGATGCCCATATCGGCTGTTCAGATTTACTTTACAAAAGAGAAGAGTAGGATACTTCTCTTGTTGCCTTATTTGTATTTGACTTTATTAAATGTATTTATATTAGAAACACAACATGTGTATATAACAAAGGGTGCAAAGTCTGCAGGCAGTAGGAAACACATGGTTAAGTGTAGGGAGTAAAACTGATGGCAGTCTAAAGTTCAAGATTTTTGGAGCTCTTTGTTCAGTGGATCAGATGTTTGATGAAGCTCTGTGTCTATCTACCACCACTACTGTTTTCTGTTTATTTGTTACTGACTGTGGCAGGACACCTCTGCCTCTGTTTCACTTTATGTTGCTGGTAAATAATATGGTTGTAGTAGTAGGCTAAAGTTAAATTATTTAGTATGCACTAATTAAAGGGGCAGAGCTTTATGAGACATTTTAGCTTTTATATTTTATAAGATATATTTTTTGTAAGAACCACAATTAATAAATATATTTCAGTGAATAACTTATTGTTGAAATCTGTATATAAATATGTACATAAAGTGTTGTAATTATATTGTAAAATGGGTGGATGTCCGTTTAAAACAAAAATGTATACTTACTATTAATTAGTAAGTATACATTTTTTGAGCCTTTTTAGAGAAAATCATATCATTGTAGTAAATTATGCCAATTACTCGATGATGTCATGGTGACCACGCCCATAGCCGCGCCCCCACCGCCACAGGTATCTTGGCAGTTTATGGGAAATACTGGAGCGCATCAAACGTCCTCAAGCTTGTGGAGTAAAGCGGGAGTTGAAAAGGCTCCACCAGGCGAGGGTGCCTGTGTTGGGATTTCACTCCGTCTCTGACGGGCTTAATGAGGCACACAGGGAGGGGACATTCACTGGTTGACAGGCAGGTTGCACAACCTCATGGAGCGTAGCCAGAGAGGAGGAAAAAAGAGCGAAATAAAGGAACGCTGATGAAGAAAGGGTGACCGGGGCCGTGGCTGTTTGACAGCCCTTTGCATGATGGATACCCTTTCTATATTCGCAGCGTGCAGCGCAGTATTTACGTGCACAGACTCCGTGTCTGGACTTAATGCTGTGGTTGAATGGAGCGCCTGGCCGGTTTCTGTACATGGAAGCTGAACTGCGAATAATTAACAGGTGGCGGTAATGTTGGCAGACAATGACAGAAAAGGAAACAGAATTGTGCCGACGTAAGCTGTTTGAAATCGCATATTCATGAAGGAGCTTAGGTGAGTGATGCATTTAAGTACCAAATTACATTAGACCAGTTAGTTTTTGTACAGAACCCAAAACCAGTGAAGATGGCACGTTGTGTAAATGGTAAATAAAAACAGAATATAATGATTTGCAAATCATTTTCAACTTATATTCAATTGAATAGACTGCAAAGACACGATACAAAATGTTTAAACTGAGAAACCTTATTTTTTTTGCAAATAATCATTAACTTAGAATTTAATGGCAGGAACACGTTGAATTTTTACCACTGTGTTACATGGCCTTTCCTTTTAACAACACTCAGTAAACGTTTGGGAACTGAGGAGACACATTTTTGAAGCTTCTCAGGTGGAATTCTTTCCCATTCTTGCTTGATGTACAGCTTAAGTTTGGGGGTCTCCGTTGTGGTATTTTAGGCTTCATAATGCGCCACATATTTTCAATGGGAGACAGGTCTGGACTACAGGCAGGCCAGTCTAGTACCCGCACTCTTTTACTATGAAGCCATGCTGTTCTAACACGTGGCTTGGCATTGTCTTGCTGAAATAAGCAGGGGCGTCCATGGTAACGTTGCTTGGATGGCAACATATGTTGCTCCAAAACCCATACTTGCCAACCGCGGTCGGGGTGGGGCGGGGGTGTGGTTGGGGGCGTGGTTAAGGGCGTGGTTAATAGGGGAGTATATTTACAGCTAGAATTCACCAACTCAAGTATTTCCTATATATATATATATATATATATATATATATATATATATATATATATATATATATATATGTGTGTGTGTGTGTGTATATATATATATATATATATATATATATATATATATAGATATATGTGTGTGTGTGTGTATATATATATATATATATATATATATATATATATATATACATATATATATATATATATATATGTATATATATATATATATATATATATATATATATATATATATATATATATATATATATATATATATATATATATATATATATATATGTATGAAATACTTGACTTTCAGTGAATTCTAGCTATATATATATATATATATTTATTTTATTATACATATAAATAAAATAAATACTTGAATTTCAGTGTTCCGGTGGCTATCCAGTAGATGGCAGTATTGTCCTGTTTAACTTCTCCTCCGTTCATGACTCGGCCACCGTGTTCAATGGAGAAGTCTGTTTTACAAAATGTACAGGCAACATAATTACATACCCCTTCCCCTTCGAACTGTCCTGGATGAACTAAAATTCTTGTTTCCGTTCGTTTTGGAAGCTTGCAAGCGTATTTCTTCATCTTGCTCGTCGACGGCGTCGCCATGTCTGTAACTTCCTCGTTCTTCTGCTTCTTCTCCTTGTTGTGTGCGCAGTTGTGCACTCTACTCTCTAAAAGCCGTAGATGTTATGACGCCATTGGGCAGGCAAGCTGTTTATATTGTGGGAAAGCGGACGTGAGAACAGGCTGTCCCCACTCAGGTCCGCTTTGAGCTGGAGAGGGCGTGGCCTCCAGCTCCGGCTGAATACCGGGAGTTTGTCGGGAGAAAATTTCTGCCGGGAGGTTATCGGGAGAGGCGCTGAAGAGTCTCCCGCTAAAAACGGGAGGGTTGGCAAGTATGCCAAAACCTGTATGTACCTTTCAGCATTAATGGTGCCTTCACAGATGTGTAAGTTACCCATGTCTTGGGCACTAATACACCCCCATACCATCACACATGCTGGCTTTTACACTTTGCGCCTAGAACAATCCGGACGGTTCTGTTGTTCTGTTTGGGCTTTCGGGTCACTTATGTTTTTCTGTTAGTCTTGGTCTCATTCTAGTTCCGGTTTATTCACCTCTGTGTTTGTTACCATAGCAACGTATTACTTTCACCTGCCGCAGGGGTTCCCGACACGCACCTGTTGGTCATCACTGACATTATTATTTAAAGCCTGCCTTCCCAGTCAGTCGGTCTTGCTTCGTACTTTGTTTCCTTACAACAGATGACGACTTTTGTTCATGCTCTGAAACCTTCTAGCTCCCACGCTAAAGGCTCTGTATGTTTAGTGTTTACCTTCTAGCTCCCACGCTAAAGGCTCTGTATGTTTAGTGTTTACCTTCTAGCTCCCACGCTAAAGGCTCTGTATGTTTAGTGTTTACCTTCTAGCTCCCACGCTAAAGGCTCTGTATGTTTAGTGTTTACCTTCTAGCTCCCACGCTAGCTCCTTTTGTTTCTTCCTTAAGTGCTATGAGCACGTTTTTGTTTGTTCAGTATTATTTATTTCTTAAATAAATAATTTCTCACCTGCAAGCTGTGTCCGAAGCCCGATCTGCATCCCTGGGAGAACTACATTTGCATCACCATGCACCCAGGTCGTCACAGGTTCTTTACCACAACGTCCACAGTTTACAAAAACAATTTGAAATGTGGACTCGTCAGACCACAGAACACTTTTCCACTTTGCATCAGTCCATCTTAGATGAGCTCGAGCCCAGCGAAGCCGGCGGCGTTTCTGGGTGTTGTTGATAAATGGCTTTCACTTTGCACAGTAGAGTTTTAAGTTGCACTTACAGATGTAGCGGCCAACTCTAGTTACTGACAGTGGTTTTCTGAAGTGTTCCTGAGTCCATGTAGTGATATCCTTTACACACTGATGTCGCTTTTTGATTCAGTACCGCCTGAGGGATCCAAGGTCACGGGCATTCAATGTTACGCGCAGTGATTTCTCCATATCGTCTGAACCTTTTGATTATATTACAGACCGTAGATGGTGAAATCCCTAAATTCCTTGCAATAGCTCGTTGAGAAACGTTGTTCTTAAACTGTTCGACAATTTGTTCACGCATTTTTTCACAAAGTGGTGACCCTCGCCCTGTCCTTGTTTGTGAATGACTGAGCATTTCATGGAAGCTACTTTTATACCCAATCATGGCACCCACCTGTTCCCAATTAGCCTGTTCACCTGTGGGATGTTCCAAATAAGTGTTTGACGAGCATTCCTCAACTTTCTCCCGTCTTTTTTGCCACTTGTGCCAGCTTTTTTGAAACATGTTACAAGCTCAACTTCCAAATGAGCCAATATTTCCAGTTTGAACGTTAAATATCTTGTCTTTGCAGTCTATTCAATTGAATATAAGTTGAAAAGGATTTGCAAATCATTGTATTTTGTTTTTATTTACCATTTACACAACGTGCCAACTTCACTGGTTTTGGGTTTTGTATTTTTTGTATTTCCAGACCAAGGTTTCTCCCCGTAGTCCCATTGAACTTATGATAACAGTGTTGCACTGAGCAGAATATCCATACATCCGTTAATTTTCTAACGCTTATTCCTTTCTGGGTCGCGGGGGGCTGGAGTCTATCCCAGTGGCATTCAGGGAGAAGGCATTTTACACCTGGACAAGTCGCCACCTCATCGCAGGGCCAACACAATATGTTGCTCAAACAGTGCCTCTGCTGGTTGCAGCCAAGTAGTGCTCTCCAATTGGTTTCCATTGTGTGAGCCCCTAAGGGACAAGCGGTAGAAAATGGATGGATGGATGGATGTGTAAAAAATTAGGGCTGTCAAAGTAAATCCGTTAATGTATACGATTGATCAAAATTATTCATCATTAATCATGTTAATCACACAATTTATTTTAACAGCAGGTGCATTCTGAGTTGTTTATGGATGTGTTTAGTGCTTTATTGGTGTACCTCAACACCTTTTTTGGAATATTATTGCAGATTTGTTGAAAATGTGCACTTAATACTATACGGTTACCAGGTTTTGAGCAAATAAATGACATGCATTCAAGTAAACCATTTCAAAAACAGTTTGTGTACAGTACAGGCCAAACGTTTGGACACACCTTCTCTATTTTCATGACTATTTACATTGTAGATTGTCACTGAAGGCATCAAAACTATGAATGAACACATGCGGAGTTATGTACTTAACAAAAAAAGGTGGAATAACTAAAAACCTATTATATTCTAGTTTCTTCAAAATAGCCACCCTTGGCTCCGATTACTGCTTTGCACACTCTTGGCATTCTCTCCATGAGCTTCAAGAGGTAGTCACCTGAAATGTTTTTTACTTCACAGGTGTCATAGTTGTGATGCCTTCAGTGACAATCTACAAGGTAAATAGTCATGAAAATAAAGACAACGCATTGAAATGAGAAGGTGTGGCCAAACTTTTGATCTGTACTGTATATACATTCTGTATAACTGCATTCGTGTCAAAATATTGGGGTCTTTCTCTTGGGGTGGCACCCTAACTTAAGAGTGTTTTCGGATCAGAACTGTCTCTTGGCTAATCACAAGCAAAAATGTCAGTTATAAGCATCCCCGCCATTAGTTGGCGTAGCAAATGCAAAGGCGAACCACATAAAATCTGCCCAAAACAACTGGTTTTACCCGCCTATAGCTGGAGATCGACATAACTTGGTTTCCAACCATGTAAAGGAAGAATGTGGGTGTGAAGAAGTGGATTATAATAAATAAATCTTCAAACAACAACTTAGCAAAGCAATTTGAGCGTATCACTGCCAGCTAGCTGGGAACATAAAATGATCATCTAAATGGCGAACATTTATCCATAAAAATATGTCAAAGCTGCTTAGGGTGTTTTTGGCGGAGAAGCGGTTGGTCACAGCCCCATGAGGATTTTTTAAATATATTCCCCGATCCACATCTTAGTCCAGATCTGTACCAGAATGTCATAGGTTCTTCTTCGGTCCATGCGACATACTCTAAAATTAGGTTTTTCCTCCACTTATGAAACTCTCTCATCATGGTGCAACAAATTGCTATGAAACCGCTCATGTACAGTCGTGGTCAAAAGTTGACATACACTTGTAAAGAACATCATGTCATGGCTGTCCTGAGTTTCCAATCATTTCTACAACTCTTATTTGTTTGTGATAGAGTGATTGGAGCACATACTTGTTGGTCACAAAAAACATTCATGAAGTTTGGTTCTTTTATGAATTTATTATGGGTCTACTGAAAATGTGAGCAAATGTGCTGGGTCAAAAGTATACATACAGCAATGTTAATATTTGCTTACATGTCCCTTGGCAAGTTTCACTGCAATAAGGCGCTTTTGGTAGCCATCCACAAGCTTCTGCTGGAATTTTTGACCATTCTTCTTGACAAAATTGGTGCAGTTCAGCTAAATTTGTTGGTTTTCTGACATGGACTTGTTTCTTCAGCATTGTCCACACGTTTCAGTCAGGACTTTGGGAAGGTCATTCTAAAACCTTAAATCTAGCCTGATTTAGCCATTCCTTGACCACTTTTGACGTGTGTTTGGGGTCATTGTCCTGTTGAAAACACCCAACTGCACCCAAGACCCAACCTCCGGGCTGATAATTTTAGGTTGTCCTGAAGAATTTGGAAGTTGGGTGTTCCAACAGGCCAATGACCCCAAACACACGTCAAAAGTGGTAAAGAAATGGCTAGAATGAAGGTTTTAGAATGGCCTTCCCACCAAAGTCCTGACTTAAACATGTGGACAATGCTGAAGAAACAAGTCCATGTCAGAAAACCAACACATTTAGCTGAACTGCACCAATTTTGTCAAGAGGAGTGGTCAAAAATTCAAGCAGAAGCTTGTGGATGGCTACCAAAAGCGCCTTATTGCAGTGAAACTTGCCAAGGGACATGTAAGCAAATATTAACATTTTGACCCAGCAGATTTGCTCACATTTTCAGTAGACCCATAATAAATTCATAAAAGAACCAAACTTCATGAATGTTTTTTTGTGACCAACAAGTATGTGCTCCAATCACTCCATCACAAAAAAATAAGAGTTGTAGAAATTATTGGAAACTCAAGACAACTTTTGACCACGACTGTAAATTATGACACTTCTGTACTTTATCCTATTGAATGTGTTGAATAATGATGACGGTTTCAAAAATGTCCTAAGTGCCTTTTACTGCTAGTATGGATAGACGTTAGAGCAGGCCTGGGCAATTATTCTGACTTGGGAGCCACATTTAGAGGAAAAAATGTGTCTGGGGGCCGGTATATCTATTTTTAGGAACACTAATACAAAACCTCTCAATAATGTCTGATTGATTGCTTAAAACATTATGACAGACCGCCTTAAAAAACTTAATGGAATTTTACATTTTTCTATGAACGATAAAACGCTGAATATTGACAAAATATGAATGTCACACCCCCTTTCGATCGACATATTTTACAATCAAGTGAATTTTAAATTTTTCTATGAACGATAAAACTCTGAATATTGACAAAATATGAATGTCACACCCCCTTTCGATCGACATATTTTACAATCAAGTGAATTTTAAATGTTTCTATGAACGATAAAACACGGAATATTGACAAAATATGAATGTCACACCCCCTTTCGATCGACATATTTTACAATCAAGTGAATTTTACATTTTTCTATGAACGATAAAACACGGAATATTACGATAAAACACGGAATATTGACAAAATATGAATGTCACACCCCCTTTCGATCGACATATTTTACAATCAAGTGAATTTTACATTTTTCTATGAACGATAAAACTCTGAATATTGACAAAATATGAATGTCACACCCCCTTTCGATCGACATATTTTACAATCAAGTGAATTTTACATTTTTCTATGAACGATAAAACGCTGAATATTGACAAAATATGAATGTCACACCCCCTTTCGATCGACATATTTTACAATCAAGTGAATTTTACATTTTTCTATGAACGATAAAACGCTGAATATTGACAAAATATGAATGTCACACCCCCTTTCGATCGACATATTTTACAATCAAGTGAATTTTAAATTTTTCTATGAACGATAAAACACGGAATATTGACAAAATATGAATGTCACACCCCCTTTCGATCGACATATTTTACAATCAAGTGAAACGCAACAAAAATGCAACAAACAGTGAAATATGAACGCGTAGGGTACAAAATAAACTCACCTACAATCTGATATATCTGATACATCACTAAGCTTTAGAACTTTGTTGTGAAAATCTCCTTCCGCGTCTGTGGAAACGCTTCCCGCCCACACTGTTTGGTGCCTCGTCTGAGCTGCTGTGACGTAGATTACCATAGTAACTAATTAGATGACCATAGTAACTAATTAGATGACCATAGTAACTAGTATATCATTCAAAAGTGCAGATTCCAACCATTGAAACACTTAGTACAGTTCAAGACTTACGGTCGTTAGAAAACATGACTGCACATCATAATGGCGGCTACACCTTCCATCTTAAACATCTAAAAAAATGTTTTAGGAATGTCCGGCGGGCCAGATTGAAAAGCTTAACGGGCCGCATGTGGCCCCCGGGCATTAATTTGCCCAGGTCTGCGTTAGAGGGTGTGGTGTATGTACCTGGGAGATGTGGTTGATGGAGGACTCCATGCGTCGTAGTTGCGAGGCCTGGATGTCCAGTAGCTGGAGCACATTGTTGGCCAAGGCATTGATTTGGTAAGCCACGCTGGCCAGAGACTGAGTGGTGTAGGACTTGGTCTCCTCCAGGGCTTTCCTTTTGTCTTGAGCCTGTACAAAGAGGAAGAGAGAAAATGAGAGTGTCGAAGGCGGGAAACGAGGTGCACCAAGATTGGAATAGACGATGTTTGATTGGACAATATTTTGTTATCTTATTTGGAAAAATCAGATAATGACTTGGTGAAAAGACTTCGAGTCATGTTTCTTTGTCCCAGATGGACAGCGTGGGACAGGTGCATGGTGGGAGCTGAGCCAAGTGAGTCGGAATGCCAAAACATTTGGTAGGCTCACAAAACCTGCACCCGGCTGCTCGAACCATCTGCTTCTGTGTGTCTTTAAATAGCCGGAGGAACTGAGAGAACATATTTATAGTTCGCAGGCAAAACAAGGCTGACACATGCACACTGATCAACCCTTTAAGAAATACCTTTTCCCTTTTTTTCAGGAAACTGTCAGCAGGTTTGCAACATTGTTGGTGTACATATGTTAATGTCTATCCTACACTGCAAAAAGTCAGTGTTCAAAAACAAGAAGAAAAAAAATACAAAAATGAGGGGTATTTTATTTGAACTAAGCAAAATTATCTGCCAATAGAGCAGGAAAATTTGGCTTGTCAAGACTTTCCAAAACAAGTAAAATTAGCTAACCTCAATGAACCCAAAAATACCTTAAAATAAGTATATTCTCACTAATAACAAGTGCACTTTTCTTGGTAGAAAAAAAAAAGACACCTTTTTGCTCAATATGTTGAAAAATATTCTTAAATTAAGCAAATGCCATCATCTTGACATAATGATATGCGCTCGGCATCATGATTTTTTTTTCATGCTTGAAGTAAGAAATTATTACTTTAAAAAAGTAGTTTTATACTTGTGAGTGTTGATGACACAGCTTTGCATCAGTTGATATTCTAGTTTCAAGCATGTTTTACTCAATATAGGTCATCAAATCTCAGCAACAAGCTGTAATATCTTACTGAGATCATTTAGGACCAAACCCCTTAACGGCCTACTGAAATTAATTTTTTTTTATTTAAACGGGGATAGCAGATCCATTCTATGTGTCATACTTGATCATTTCGCAATATTGCCATATTTTTGCTGAAAGGATTTGGTATAGAACAACGACGATAAAGTTTGCAACTTTTGGTCGCTGATTAAAAAAAGCCTTGCCTATACCGGAAGTAGCGTGACGTCACAGGAGGAAGGATTCCTCACAATTCCCCGTTGTTTACAATGGAGCGAGAGAGATTCGGATCGAGAAAGCGACGATTACCCAATTAATTTGAGCGAGGATGAAAGATTTGTGGATGAGGAACGTTAGAGTGAAGGACTAGAGAGGCAGTGCAGGGTGTATCTTTTTTCGCTCTGACCGTAACTTAGGTACAGGCTGGCTCATTGGATTCCACACTTTCTCCTTTTTCTATTGTGGATCACGGATTTGTATTTTAAACCACCTCGGATACTATATCCTCTTGAAAATGAGAGTCGAGAACGCGAAGTGGACATTCACAGTGACTTTTATCTCCACAACAATACATCGTTGACGCACTTTAGCTACGGAGCTAACGGGATAGCATCGGGCTCAAATGCAGATAGAAACAAAATTTTAAAAAACCCTGACTGGAAGGATAGACAGAAGATCAACAATACTATTAAACCATGAACATGTAAATACACGGTTAATAATTTCCAGCTTGGCGAAGCTTAACAATTGAAGCTAACTTAGCTACGGAGTGGCGGCGGGCGTTGTAGCTTTCGACGACACCCCGGCCGCCATCAGAGTCGGCAAGAAACATATATTTCCCCAAAGTTACGTACGTGACATGCACATAGCGACACGCACGTACGGGCAAGCGATCAGATGTTTGGAAGCCAAAGCTGTACTCACGGTACTGCGTCTGCTATCCAGCTCAAACACAACACAACCTCCTGATTGTGTTGCTGCAGCCAGCCGCTAATACACCGATCGCACCTACAACTTTCTTCTTTGCAGTCTCCAATGTCCATTAAACAAATTGCAAAATATTCACCAACACAGATGTCCAGAATACTGTGGAATTGTTCGATGAAAACAGAGCAGTTTGTATGGTATGGAATACTTCCGTTGCCGTCGTGACGTCACGCGCATACGTCATCATACATAGACGTTTCCAACCGGAAGTTTAGCGGGAAATTTAAAATTGCACTTTATAAGTTAACCCGGCCGTATTGGCATGTGTTGCAATGTTAAGATTTCATCATTGATATATAAACTATCAGACTGCGTGGTCGGTAGTAGTGGCTTTCAGTAGGCCTTTAAAACAAGTAAAACACTCTAACATAAAATCTGCTTAGTGAGAAGAATTATCTTATCACACAGAAAATAAGCAAATATCACCCTTATTTGAGATATTTAATCTTACTTAGATTTCAGTTTTTGCAGTGTACTAATACTGTAACAATAAATCAGCAGTGAGTCTAGGTAGGGCTGGGCCGATTTTAGGCTTCATAATGCGCCACACATTTTCAATGGGAGACAGGTCTGGACTACAGGCAGGCCAGTCTAGTACCCGCACTCTTTTACTATGAAGCCACGTTGATGTAACACGTGGCTTGGCATTGTCTTGCTGAAATAAGCAGGGGCGTCCATGAAAAAGACGTTGTTTGGTAGGCAACATATGTTGCTCCAAAACCTGTATGTACCTTTCAGCATTAATGGTGCCTTCACATGTGTGTAAGTCAGTGTTTTTCAACCACTGTGCCGCGGCACACTAGTGTGAGACATTGTCTAGAGATGTCCGATAATATCGGACTGCCGATATTATCAGCCGATAAATGCTTTAATATGTAATATCGGAAATTATCGGTATCGGTTTCAAAATTATCGGTATCGGTTTGGGTGTTCCAACAGGACAATGACCCCAAACACACGTCAAAAGTGTATTGGAATGGTTAAATCAGGCTAGAATTAAGGTTTTAGGAGAAGCCCTGATTTAAACGTGTGGACAATGCTAAAGAAACAAGTCCATGTCAGAAAACAAACACATTTAGCTGAACTGCACCAATTTTGTCAAGAGGAGTGGTCAAAAATTTCAAGCAGAAGCTTGTGGATGGCTACCAAAAGTGCCTTATTGCAGTGAAACTTGCCAAGGGACATATAACCACATATTATCATTGCTGTATGTATACTTTTGACCCAGCAGATTTGGTCACATTTTCAGTAGACCCATAATAAATTCATAAAAGAACCAAACTTCATGAAAGTATGTGCTCCAATCACTCTATCACAAAAAAATAAGAGTTGTAGAAATGATTGGAAACTCAAGACAGCCATGACATTATGTTCTTTACACGTGTATGTGGACTTTTGACCACGACTGTATAACGCTTAAAACATAATGTCATTACCACAGCCTTCACTTCCTCCAGTCTACATGCTAAACTGGGCTATGATGGGAACAAATTAATCTTTTCAACAGCTTACCTAAGAATAAATGGAACATATTTTCCAAATTCCCTGCGGTTTTGCAAAAAGGTTCTAATGTTTGGATTTAACCTTACACTTAATTCTGTTCGGGCTCCGGGATTATCCTGTGCCTCATTTTAAATCTCTAATCTAAAATCCCGCCAGTGTTGTTTAAATGCCACAAAATCGCCGGCTATGATTTACCAGCTAGTACCATTTAAAATGCCAAACTGACGTTTGTGCACAAACCCAAAAGGTGGGACTGAGGGGCTTTTGAGACCACCCATTGTTGTTTAGCATGTATTGCCTCTGATTGTAGATAAATCCTGAAAAACAACCCCACACCATAATTCCTCCTCCACCAAATGTCACACTCGGCACATTGCGGTCCGAAATGTACCGTTAAGTTAAGTTAAAGTACCAATGATTGTCACACCCACACTAGTTGTGGTGAAATTTGTCCTCTGCATTTGACCCATCCCCTTGTTCACCCCCTGGGAGGTGAGGGGAGCAGTGAGCAGCAGCGGTGGCCGCGCCCGGGAATCATTTTTGGTGACTTAACCCCCAATTCCAACCCTTGATGCTGAGTGCCAAGCAGGGAGGTAATGGGTCCCATTTTTTTTCTATAGTCTTTGGTATGACTCGGCCGGGGTTTGAACTCACGACCTACCCCGCACCATAAATGTACCGTTCTCGTGGCAACCTCCAAACCCGGACTCGTCCATCAGATTTGCCAGATGGAAAAGCGCGATTCATCAGCTTTTTGAGACCACCCATTGTTGTTTAGCACGTCTTGCCTCTGATTGTGGATAAATCATGAAAAACAACCCCACACCATAATTCCTCCTCCACCAAATTTCACACTCGGCACAATGCGGTCCGAAATGTAGCATTCTCCTGGCAACCTCCAAACCCAGACTCGTCCAATAGATTGCCAGATGGAAAAGCGCGATTCATCAGCTTTTGAGACCACCCATTGTTGTTTAGCATGTCTTTGTGGATAAATCCTGAAAAACAACCCCGCACCATAATTCCTCCTCCACCAAATTTCACACTCGGCACAATGCGGTCCGAAATGTAGCGGTCTCCTGGCAACCTCCAAACCCAGACTCGTCCAATAGATTGCCAGATGGAAAAGCGCGATTCATCAGCTTTTGAGACCACCCATTGTTGTTTGGCATGTCTTGCCTCTGATTGTGGATAAATCAGGTGTTTAAACACACTTTGCTAGATTGTATCCATGGCGGCTTTGTTTGGCTCCATTCAAACATGGCCCCATGATGGTCTCTGAGAGGGAAGTAGATCTGTTTTTATACAACCCAGGGTTCCCACAGCGCTTTGTTGTTAACAACAAAGAGCCACCGCCTAAACTAAAGTCTTAAAAAAAAAATTTTACAATTTTTTTTTTTTTGTCGACTTGAGGAGAAAGCTAATTAGCTTTTAGCGTAACGTTAGCTAATTTTGAGGTGTGTGCGTGTGTGTGTTACGGACAGCAAAGCCATGTCTGTCTGAGAGAAAGACAAGCATTATTGGCCTACAGTTAACAACTAAGTTATTTCACTTTACCTTTTTCTGTGTTGAAGCAGCAAAAAAGGACATTATGTTAAATGAAGAGTTTCTGTCTCTGATAGTTGATATAATAATGTAACTGCATCATAAAGCCTACATGAACTCCATGGTGTTCAGGGATGACTAGTCTCTCCTATTGCTATTGTACTATTAGTAATGTAGCAGCCTAGTTTTGAATGGCAGGGTCCCTGCTATCACATGTTGATAAAAATATAACATTGACATAGTAAAAATCAACTACGGGCTTCCCAAATGCTATAATAAATTAAGCATGATGAGTTGAGCATATGTCAGCTCTTTTTTTCAAACGGTTATTGTAAACGCTTACTTACAGTAAGTCATTAATTTGACTTAATCATTATTTTGACTTAGTAAATATTGACTTACTAATAAATAATAAAAAATAGTACAATAGCAATAGGAGAGACTATTCATCCCTGAACACCATGGAGTTCATGTAGGCTTAATGATGCAGTTACATTATTATATCAACTATCAGAGACAGAAACTCTTCATTTAACATAATGTCCTTTTTTGCTGCTTCAACACAGAAAAAGGTAAAGTGAAATAACTTAGTTGTTAACTGTAGGTCAATAATGCTTGTCTTTCTCTCAGACAGACAGGGCTTTGCTGTCCGTAACACACAATATAGTAAATATTGACTTACTAAGACAAAATAATGACATACTTAGTATCTCAGGTAACTAGGACTGTTTTGTTTTTTGTTTTTACTTTACGGAAAAAATATCGAGATATATATCGTATATTGCCATTCAGCATACGGAGCGGAAAACACAGCCAAAAATTGTAGGCTTCTTCACGCGCCGAAGCCGGCCTACTTCACCACAGTCTGTAGTCTATTGCCCCCCCCCCCCCCCCCCCCCCCCCCCCAGGCAGCGACGAGATAGAGACGTGATGGTGGCAACAGGCCAAATTACACTGTTTATTTAATTACCCCTTCCCCTGGAGTGACACCACCTTAACTAACACATTTTCTGGGGTAAACACTGCAACCCCTGGCAAAAATGATGGAACCAAATCTTGGGGGGTGTTCCTTATGGTGATAACAGACATGGCACAAAACTAATAGTCATTTCAAATGGCAACTTTCTGGATTTGTTGTGGTAGTAACAGTTTAATTTTTAGATCAAGCAGTGTGAAAAAAATTATGGAATCATCGAAAATACACAAAACACTAACACACCACTAGTACTTTTGTGCATCACCTCCGGCTTACACAAGAGTTAAACGAGTTGCAACTTAACGAGTGGCAAACAGAACGCTTCATCAATCTCTCTCCAACATTTTCTGATTGCTGTTGCCAGAACAGCTTTGCAGGTTGGAGTCTCGTCATGGACTATTGTCTACAATATCCGTCACAGATTTTTCAATTGGATTGAGATCCGGACTGTTTGGAGGCCATGACATTGACCTTCTGTGTCTTTCTTCTATGAACGTTTTTAACAGGTTTTTGCGCTAAAATGGGGCCAAGTCTGGCCCAGGAGAGGTCCGGTGTTAAATTTGAAGTCTGGCCCGCTAGATGTCCCCAGTTAAATTTTAATGACGTGACAGTGTTGTCACTGCAAACATTTTGCCACGTTGTGGACAGTATAATGTTAGCCAATAACCATGAGTTTTATATTACCACGACGTGAGCATAGCATTAATTTATATGTCCCAAGCCAAAAACATTTCCCACTCATGATGCAAATAAACCATAGCCACACAGAAAGTTAACATACATGTGGCACACAACCCACAACAACAACAACAACAACATATATATACCGTAATTTCCGGACTATAAGCCGCTACTTTTTCCCCTCGTTCTGGTCCCTGCGGCTTATACAACGGTGCGGCTTATTTACGGCCTGTTCTTCTCCGACACCGACGAAGAGGATTTCGGTGGTTTTAGTACGCAGGAGGAAGACGATGACACAATGATTAAAGACTGACTTTTCATATACCGGTAGGCTGGTTATTTTGATAACGTACATGCGAGCACTTTGTATTACTTTGCACCGCTGTATTATTTGTACTCTGCACGAATGCTGTTCGCCATGTCAAAGATGTGAAAGTTTGATTGAATGATTGAAAGATTTATTGTTAATAAATGGGACGCTTTGCCTTCCCAAACAGTCATCTCTGTCCCGACAATCCCCTCCGTGGTAGCAGGAACCCTTATATACTACGGTAATTACACATCAAAACCCTGCGGCTTATAGTCGGGTGCGGCTTACATATGGAGCAATTTATATTTTCCCCTAAATTTAGCTGGTGCGGCTTATAGTCAGGTGCGGCTTATAGTCCGGAAATTACGGTGTGTGTGTGTGTATATATATATATATATATATATATATATATATATATATATATATATATATATATATATATATATATATATATATATATATATATATATATATATATATACACGTTAGGTCAGGAAAAAACACAGAGGCTATTTTATCCCTACAAGCCTGTTTCGCAGGTTTCTCTGCTCTTCAGGGGATGTTCTAACGCAGTGGTCCCCAACCTTTTTGTAGCTGCGGACCGGTCAACGCTTGAAAATGTGTCCCACGGACCGGGGGGGCGGGGGGGTGGAGGGTGAAATTTAAAAAAAAAAAAAAAAATTTTTTTTTTTTTTTTTCATTAACAAATACAATCATGTGTGCTTACGGACAGTATCCCTGCAGACTGTATTGATCTATATTCATATATAATGTATATATTGTGTTTTTTATGTTGATTTAATTAAAAAAAATATATATTTTTTTTTTTTTTTTTTTTTTAATTTCTTGTGCGGCCCGGTACCAATCGGTCCGGTGGTTGGGGACCACTGTTCTAACGTACCTTTTTCCTACCTAACGTATATTCCACTCTATCCCGGTATTGAGCACTGTATAACGGATAAACCCCAAAAACCTTGACTATATATATACTGTATATATATATATATATTTATATATACATACATATATACATATCAATATACACACATATACATACATATATACATACATATACATATATATACAGTACATGTATATATACACATACATATATATACATACATGAATATATATACATACATACATACATACATAAATATATAACACAATTAAACAAAATAAACAACTGAATGAACATCCTATATATATATATATATATATATATATATATATATATATATATATATATATATATATATATATATATATATATATATATATATATATATATATATACTACTTGGACACAGGCCGGGGTCTGATCACCCCCGGCTGGGTCGCCCGGGCGAGGGTGTCTGATGATTAAAGACCCGAAACACCCTATGACCCCGGGTTTATCACTGATGACGTGTCCAAGCATCACCGTGAGGTGTATTCAAGTCATATATATATATATATATATATATATATATATATATATATGTATATATATATATATATATATATATATATATATATATATGTGTGTGTATATATATATATATATATATATATATATATATATATATATATATATATATATATATATATATATATATATATATATGTGTGTGTATATATATATATATATATATATATATATATATATATATATATATATATATATATATATATATATATATATATATTTATATATATGTATGTATATATATATTTATATATATTTATATATGTATGTATATATATTTATATATGTATGTATGTATATATATTTATATATGTATGTATATATATATGTATGTGTATATATACATGTATATATGTATGTATATGTATGTATGTATATATATTTATATATGTATGTATATATATATATATATATATATATGTATGTATGTATATATATTTATATATATATGTATATGTATGTAAATATATATGTATGTATGTGTATATGTATGTATGTATATATGTATGCATATGTATGTATATTGATATGTATACATGTATGTATAGATATATATATATATATATATATATATATATATATATATATATATATATATATATATATATATATATATATATATATATATATATATATATATATATATATATATATATATATATATATATATATATATATATACATACCAGTGGCGTGCCGTCACTAGAGGCAGGGGAGGCACGGCCTCACCTGCCATCATGGAAAGAAAAAAAAAAGTAAAAAGAAAAAAAAATAATTAAATTGTTATATGTATCCAGTGATTATACTAAAGTTATTTTCCATTTAACTTCGACGGGAGCGCCGCGGCCACACCAACCAAAGCCCACACCCAAACCCTCCACGTGCGAGACCGAATCCACCCAAAGAAAGTCACTTAACAAGAAGCCAAAAAGTGCAAAAACAACAATGCTCGCGCGGCGCGCCGGAGGAGCCGTGAACAGGTACACAACATTAGGTACACCTGCAGACGGCAGCGCGGATTTCATATTTCATTCATTCACAACTCTTCCAACATTAACACCACTGCTCCCGCACTTATAAGTAAAGGTAAGACCCGTATGTGGGCTCTGTACCGAGGATGTCGTTGTGGCTTGTACAGCCCTTTGAGACACTTGTGATTTAGGGCTATATAAATAAACATTGAATAACGTTTTTTTTTATTAAATGTGCTTTTTTGTGTGCATGCTACAGTTTGTAAGTGTAAAGTTAAGTTAAAGTACCAATGATTGTCACACACACACTAGGTGTGGTGAAATGTGTCCTCTGCATTTGACCCATCCCTTGTTCACCCCCTGGGAGGTGAGGGGAGCAGTGGGCCGCAGCGGCGCCGTGCCTGGGAATAATTTTTGGTGATTTAACCCCCAATTCCAACCCTTGATGCTGAGTGCCAAGCAGGGAAGAATGCTGGTATGAGCTTTTAAACACAACCCGTTAACTGCTGCCAATCAAATGGTGAATAAGATACTCTTTAGGGTTCATATGTTTGTAAATCTGACTGTGATGAAGTCAGTGCCTCACCAGACATGAACCTCACCGCACGCCACTGATACATACATATATAAATATAAAAGGGACAAGCGGTAGAAAATGGATGGATGGATATACATACATATACAAATATATATATACATACATATATAAATATGTATATACATACATACATACATATATAAATATATATATACATACACATATAAATATATACAGTATATACATACATATATTAATATATATATATATACATACATATATTAATATATATATATATATATATATATATATATATATATATATATATATATATATATATATATATATATATATATATACATACATACATACATACATATATACATACATAAATATATATACATACATACATACATACATATATACTGTATATATATATATATATATATATAAAACACAATTAAACAAAATAAACAACTGAATGAACATCCTCCAAGATTGTTGATTCCATCATTTTTGCCAGGGGTTGTATTTCAGCTTTTGTGGGAAAGCATTGGTTGGGATGTAGTACTTTTTTTTTTTTAAAACAGTCACCTTCAACATCCTACTACAATGAAATAATACTGGAATTCCATGTGAGCTGTCTGTGACTCATACCAGAAACACCAATGAGTCAGAAGTGGCGAATCGGAGCCAAAGGGGGGGATATTGGTGGGAATCACAAGAATGACTTGTTCCTCTCACGGTAAATGGGTTATACTTGTGTAGCTCTTTTCTACCTTCAAGGTACTTAAAGCGCTTTGACACTATTTCCACATTCACACACTGATGGCGGTAAATGCCACGCAGGGCTCTAACGCACTGACATCAGAAAGGACGCGAAATTACAGAAGTCCACACGTCCCCAGGACGCGGTTATTTTTTATTTTTTTTACCGATTATCTTTTTCCACCAGTTGTTTACCGTATTTCCCGGACTACAAGGTTGAGCTTTACCCACCTCATACTTTTGAAGTATTTTTGATTTTGATACCCCCATGATAAAATGAACGAAGGGCATTCTTACTCAACAGCCATACATGTCACACTAAGGGTGGCCGTATAAACAACGCCAACACTGTCATAAACATGTGCCTTATAGTGAAACCACACTAAACAACGATGACAAACACATGTCGGGAGAATATGTGCACCGCGACGCAACATAAACACAACAGAACAAATACCCAGTGAAGTGAAGGGAATTATATTTATATAGCGCTTTTCTCTAGGGACTCAAAGCGCTTTATATTGTGAAACCCAATATCCAAGTTACATTTTTAAACCAGTGTGGGTGGCACTGGGAGCAGGTGGGTAAAGTGTCTTCAGTGTTTCCCACACATTAATTTATTTGTGGCGGCCCGCCACGAAAGAATTAAGGCCGCCACAAATAGATTTAAAAAAATAAAAATAAAAATGTTTTTTATTTTTTTATTTTTTGTCCTGT
>NC_084744.1:54964744-54979744 GCF_033978785.1 Entelurus aequoreus | reverse complement strand
TTTTTAAATATACATACGGAAAGAAAAATAATGATAATTCGACCTAAACAGGACGACATTTGTGTACTACGCTTCCCATGAACACTTGCGGTTTAAAGCCCCTTACTGTGGGCGATACTGGATTTAAAACTACATTTCCCAGCTTGATAGCGCTTCCGTTTCAATAATCATTGTTTTTTAATGTACATATGTACACTTTCACGCCATTGGAGCACATTGTATGGCTAAAACTAATACAGATGATAACAGTATATTTTACAATGAAATACATATTATACATGCGTTGTTTCGTTTTAGTATATTAAGTATTTTTTAAAATATATATACGGAAGGAAAAATTATAATAAATCGGCCTAAACGGGACGACGTTTCTGGACAACGCTTCCCATGAACACTTGCGGTTTAAAGTCCCTTTCTGTAGGAGATTCCCCGATCATACCGGAATGAAAACTACATTTCCCAGCTTGATAGCGCTTCCGTTTCTATAATCATATGTACACTTTCACGCCAAAACTAGAAATAATACCGGTTATACTAGTATTAAGTGTGCTTTTTTCTTTTTCTCTCTTTTTCTTTGAAATTGTAATTTTACTGCCTTTTTTACATAATTTTTACACCAGAGGACTACAGATGAAAACTAACCTTCTGGCTAATTCTAGCTTTTTTTAACCATGTGTAGTCATGTGTTTTTATGAAATTGCATTGTCCCCTTTGAAATAAACTAATCTTAATATTTTACAATGAAATACATAGCATACATGTTTTTGTTTCGTTTTAGAATATTTTTAAGTATTTTTTTTAAATATACATACGGAAGGAAAAATAATGATAATTCGGCCTAAACAGGACGACGTTTCTGGATACGCTTCCTATGAACACTTGCGGTTTAAAGCCCCTTTCTGTGGGCGATTCGCAGATGATACCGGAATAAAAACTACATTTCCCAGCTTGATAGCGCTTCTGTTTCTATAATCATTGTTTATTTACATTCGACATATGTACACTTTCACACCAAAACTAGAAATAATACGGATTATACCAGTATTAAGTGTGCTTTTTTATTTTTCTCTCTTTTTCTTTGAAATTGTAATTTTACTGCCTTTTTTACATCATTTTTTACACCAGAGGACTACAAATGAAAACTAACCTTCTGGCTAATTCTGGCTTTTTTTTAACCATGTGTAGTCATGTGTTTTAATGAAATTGCATTGTCCCTTTGAAATAAACTAATCTTAATATTTTACAATGAAATACATAGCATACACGCGTTGTTTCGTTTAATGTAATTTTAAGTATTTTTTTTTAAATATACATACGGAAGGAAAAATAATGATAATTCGGCCTAAACATTTGTGGACTACGCTTCCCATGAACGCTTGCGGTTTAAAGCCCCTTTTTCTGGGCGATTCTCCTATGATACCGGAATGAAAACTACATTTCCCAGCTTGATAGCGCTTCTGTTTCTATAATCATTGTTTTTAATTGTACATATGTACACTTTCACGCCATTGGAGCACATTGTATGGTAAGAAAATGGCAAAAAAATAATACTAATAAAAATAATAATAATAATCATTGTTTTTTTTGTTTTTTTTTGTTATTGTTTTTTTACACGAGGACCACTTTATTTCGTTTTTTTTTTTTTTTTTAATTTTTATTTTTATAAACCTTTATTTATAAATTTCAACATTTACAAACAGTTGAAAATAAAGTAAGTACAAAAACTGTACAAAACAGTATAAAAACAGTACAAAACAGCGCCAGGGGGTTATAAATTGAAAGTAACTAAAATAGAATGCAAAAAAAAAATATATATATATAATAAACAAAGTGCAAAGCCATAGGCTCACTCAATCTCAGTAAATAACTTAAATTTGCAAGACAGCATCATCGTTTTCACAGCTTTTTGGTTGTTAGAGGAAGAGAGTAGAGATGTCCGATAATATCGGTCTGCCGATATTATCGGCCGATAAATGCGTTAAAATGTAATATCGGAAATTATCGGTATCGTTTTTTTTATTATCAGTATCATTTTTTTTTTTTTTTTTTTTTTTTTTTTTTTTTTTTTTATTAAATCCACATAAAAAACACAAGATACACTTACAATTAGTGCACCAACCCACCCCATTCACACTCATTCACACAAAAGGGTTGTTTCTTTCTGTTATTAATATTTTGGTTCCTACATTATATATCAATATATATCAATACAGTCTGCAAGGGATACAGTCTGTATGCACACATGATTGTGCGTGCTGCTGGTCCACTAATAATACTAACCTTTAACAGTTAATTTTACAAATTTTCATTAATTACTAGTTTCTATGTAACTGTTTTTGTATTGTTTTACTTTCTTTTTTATTCAAGAAAATGTTTTTAATTTATTTATCTTATTTTATTTTATTCATTTTTTTTAAAAAGTACCTTATCTTCACCATACCTGGTTGTCCAAAATAGGCATAATAATGTGTTAATTCCACGACTGTATATATCGGTTGATATCGGTATCGGTTGATATCGGTATCGGTAATTAAAGAGTTGGACAATATCGGCATATCGGATATCGGCAAAAAGCCATTATCGGACATCCCTAGTAGAGAGTGTTTTAATGTAGAGTTCTAAATCTTTTTTAAAGGCACAAAAAACAGGTCGGGTTTTGATAAACTTACATTTATGAATATAAAACTTAGCCAATAGTATAATGAGGTTGCAAAGGTCAAATTCCTTTTCCAATTTTTTTTCATACAGTGTAAAACCAAATATCACATCTTTAAAAAAAAGCACAAATTTGTCATGAATGTTGTCCACGATAATCATTGTTTTTTTATGTACATACACTTTCACGCCATTGGAGCACGTTGTATGGTAAGAAAATGGCCAAAAGCTAAAAATAAAACAGATGATAACAGTATATTTTACAATGAAATACATAGCATGCAAGCGTTGTGTCGTTTTAGTATATTTTTAAGTATTTTTTTTAAATATACATACGGAAGGAAAAATAATGATAAATCGGCCTAAACAGAACGACGTTTCTGGACTACGCTTCCCATGAACACTTGCGGTTTAAAGCCCCTTTCTCTGGGCGATTCGCCGATGATACCGGAATGAAAACTACATTTCCCAGCTTGATAGCGCTTCCGCTTCTATATTCATTGTTTTTTTATGTACATATGTACATTTTCACGCCATTGGAGCACATCGTATAGTAAGAAAATGGCTAAAAAATAATACAAATGACAACAGTATATTTTACAATGAAATACATATCACACATGCGTTGTTTCGTTTTAGTGTAATTTTAAGTATTTAAAAAAATATACATACCAGGGGCGTCACTAGCTTTTAAAGACAGGGGGGGCTTAGCCCCCAGCAGATGCACAGGATGCGAGCGAACGTAGCGCACGAGCACAAAACTTCACAAACGGCTAACAAAGACTTAGAAATTAATCATTGTTATTATTATTATTTCAGTGGGTTTATTTTCAATGTGTGTTCAGTACAACAACAAACATGGGTTTGCACAGTGACATTTTGTTTACAGCATCAACAAGAAACAATGACTTGCATGATCCTTCAAGATACACTGAAACACAATGAAAGTCATGGCATTAGCCTCTATGTTATTCATTCACAACATAGAGGCTAATGATCACCACTTTAGCTCACAATACAATAATTGTTTGTTCCCAAATATTTTGAAGTTGCAGAGATTACATTTTGGGCACATATGTGATTAAAACTGTTGTAAATTCAAGCCCTGGAAATATTACTTAATTACTTGAATTAAAGTAATATCTGGATCGGGATAATTTGGCTTGTATATCCATCCATCCATTTTCTACCGCTTATTTCCTTCGGGGTCGCAGGGGCGCTGGAGCCTATCTCAGCTACAATCGGGCGGAAGGCGGTGTACACCCTGGACAAGTCGCCACCTCATCGCAGGGCCATGGCTTGTATATAATATATTTGTATATATATATTATGGCAAGCCGTTAAGGAAATTAAATATATATGGAAGTCTGAATAGAAATGAGAAACGTTTAAACTGTAAATAAGAAAGACTTAGAGTCCGTCTGCTGATCTGAAAAAGAGCCAAAGCTGTCAAAGAGCTGAGGGACCATCTTCAAAGTGCAATGCTGAAACAAATAATGCAAACAATAAAATGTAACTTCCAGGGCTTGAGATTAACATAGTCCCGTCGTCCCGGGGATGGTAAAAAAAAATGCACGGGACGAAATTAAATGATCGATGGCTTTTAACCATTTTTTTTCTTTTTCTTTTTATGTATTTATTCATTTTACATTTTATATTAAATGTCTTGGTTTTTCCACCCTCTGAAAATCCTATGAAATGTTTAACAAGCCATCCTATAATAATACAGCAGCTATTAATGTAACAATACAATAAAACAAATATATTTAATGATGTTTTTTTCATTATTTTAACAATAGGCTAATGTATATTACTTTATACAGATTCTACAAGAAACACAAAACTTAAAAACTAAATTATTTACAATTGCAGACACAAGGTTCTTGTTCTGCAGTGCTTTGTGCTAATGTGCTTCGTACACCTGCAGGACCGCAAGCAAGGTCGCATAGAAAAAGCGGACTGGATTTTGAGTGATGTGGATATTTTCTATATGAACAAGTGGAATTGATTGGATACCGACGCACTAAAGGGGCTCTCTACCTTACACTATGAAGTGAGGGGAAACTGAGTGAATAATGACAGGTTATATGATTATTTATTTAACCTCATATTCGGGCCACTTTATAATGAATATGTCGGCATGTATTTGTAAAAAAAAAAAGAAAAAAAGTTTTTTTGTTTTTTTTTAACACCAAATTATTTAGGGGGGCTTAAGAACATTTTAGGGGGGCTTGAGCCCCCCTAAAATAGGCCTAACAACACCAATGATACAAACGGAAGAAAAGATAATGATAAATCGGCCTAAACAGAACGACGTTACCGGACTACGTTTCCCATGAACACTTGAGGTATAAAGCCCCTTTCTCTGTTCTCTTATAATATTGGTTTAAAACTACATTTCCCAGCTTTATAGCGCTTCCGTTTCTATTGTCAATGTTTAATTGGAAACATTATTATGCTCCAGGCAACATTTTTTTCTACATTAAATGTCGATTTTTTTAGAAAGTAAGGCCTACATTTTGTAATCGGCTTAATGGTTTACAATTATCAATCAAATCTTGGAGAATGATTAAGAGTTCAAAAGCCTTTAAATTGATAAATTTGTTTAAAAAAAAACATTTTAAAGTGATTTGGGTAACCCTAACCCTTTTTGTCTTTTTATTTTTTATAACATTTATTATTATTATTTATTAATAATTAATACTCTATCTGTATTTGCTTTTGTTTTCTTTCCGTGTTGTTGGAAGTGCCATGACTGTTGTGTGAATTATAAATGTATGTATTTTGTTCAATTAAAAAAACAAACAAAAAAATAACTTTTACGCCATTGGAGCACATTGTTATGTTAAGAAAATGGCCAAAAACTATAATAAATAATACAGAAGATAACAGGATATTTTACAATGAAGTACATAGCATACATGCGTTGTTTCGTTTTAGTATATTTTTAAGTATTTTTTAAAAATATACATACGGAAGGAAAGATAATGACGAATCGGCCGAAACAGGACGACGTTTCCGGACTACGCTTCCCATGAACACTTGCGGTTTAAAGCCCCTTTCTCTGGGCGATTCGCCTATGACACCCGAATGAAAACTACATTTCCCAGCTTGATAGCGCTTCCGTTTCTATAATCATAATCATTGTGCATATGTACATTTTGGAGCACGTTGTAAGGTAAGTCGCCAAATGTTTACATCTACGCGGACGTTGTAGTGCTAAATAAGGTGTAAAAAATGGATTAAAAGAAGTCGAGATGTGTATATTTAGAGGAAATTTATTGATGAATGAAAGTCATTTCGAGTTAAAATGTTGTGTTTGATGTTGCCAGGTGAGGACTATCGTGTGGACGCTCACATGGCGCAGGAAGAGGACCAACACACCCTGCGGGCTAAATTTTATGCTGCGGTTAAAGTGATCTGCAGCCTGCCGAACGAAGGTTCTGTATTTAATCGGGAAAGAGATAACAATGAGCATGAATGTGCTAATTTGTATGAATGACGTGTGTGTGCTGCACATTATAAAGGGACAAGCGGTAGGAAATGGATGGATGGATAGTTAGGTACAGGTGGCGGACCTACTTTTGCAGTTTTAATGCTTGCCTTGATTACCTGAACTGCTCCTTGGAAATTCCCTTAATAATACCTTTGTAATACCCTTTCCTCCACCAGGTCCCTTTCAGCTGTCGGATGACATGATGCTGATGTTCTTTAGCTACTACATGCAGGCCACCTCGGGCCCTTGCAGCTACGCAAGACCTTTTGGGTTCTGGGAGTCGCAAGAACAAGCGAAATGGTGAGCACTTTTCCCGCCGTGAGGTTTGAACTCTATTCAACTATGCCTTTTTAAAGCAGTGTTTCTTGGCCGTTGTACAGAGCAGTGTTTTTCAACCACGGTGCCGCGGCACAAAATATTGTTTGGTGTGCCGTGGGACACTATGTAATTTCATCTAATTGGGTTAAAAATATTGTATGCAAACCAGTAATTATAATCCGCAAATAATGTGCCGTTGTTGAAATACAGTCTATTATACAGCATTATTCACATGTGAATAATATAAAAACAGTCTAATATACAGCATTATTCACATGTGAATAATGTAAATACAGTCTGTTATACAGCGTTATTCACATGTGAATAATGTAAATACAGTCTATTATACAGCATTATTCACATGTGAATAATATAAATACAGTCTATTATACAGCATTATTCACATGTGAATAATATAAAAACAGTCTAATATACAGCATTATTCACTTGTGAAAAATTTAAATACAGTCTGTTATACAGCGTTATTCACATGTGAATAATGTAAATACAGTCTATTATACAGCATTATTCACATGTGAATAATATAAATACAGTCTATTATACAGCATTATTCACATGTGAATATTATAAATACAGTCAATTATACAGCATTATTCACATGTGAATAATATAAATACAGTCTATTATACAGCATTATTCACATGTGAATAATATAAATACAGTCTATTATACAGCATTATTCACATGTGAATAATATAAATACAGTCTATTATACAGCATTATTCACATGTGAATAATGTAAATACAGTCTGTTATACAGCGTTATTCACATGTGAAAAATGTAAATACAGTCTATTATACAGCATTATTCACATGTGAATAATATAAATACAGTCAATTATACAGCATTATTCACATGTGAATAATATAAATACAGTCTATTATACAGCATTATTCACATGAGAATAATATAAATACAGTCTATTATACAGCATTATTCACATGTGAATAATATAAATACAGTCTATTATACGAAGGGAATAAGCGGTAGAAAATGAATGGATGGACAGTCTATTATACAGCATTATTCACATGTGAATAATATAAATACAGTCTATTATATGGCATTATTCACGTGTGAATGATATAAATACAGTCTATTATACAGCATTATTCACATGTGAATAATATAAATACAGTCCATTATACAGCATTATTCACAGGTGAATAATATAAATACAGTTTATTATACAGCATTATTCACATATGAGTAATATAAATACAGTCTATTATACAGCATTATTCACATGTGAATAATGTAAATAGTCTATTATACAGCATTATTCACATGTGAATCATATAAATACAGTCTATTATACAGCATTATTCACATGTGAATAATAAAAATAGAGTCTATTATACAGCATTATTCACATGTGAATAATATAAACACAGTCCATTATACAGCATTATTCATATGTGAATAATATAAATAGTCTATTATACAGCATTATTCACATGTGAATAATATAAATACAGTCTATTATACAAAATTATTCACATGTGAATAATATAAATACAGTCTATTATACAGAATTATTTACATGTGAATAATATAAATACAGTCAATTATACAGCATTGTTCACATGTGAATAATATAAACACAGTCCATTATACAGCATTATTCACATGTGAATAATATAAATACAGTCTATTATACAGCATTATTCACATGTGAATAATATAAATACAGTCTATTATACAGCATTATTCACATGTGTATAATATAAATACAGTATTATACAGCATTACTCACATGTGAATAATATAAATAGAGTCTATTATACAGCATTATTCACATGTGAATCATATAAATACAGTCTATTATACAGCATTATTCACATGTGAATAATATAAATACAGTCTATTATACAGCATTATTCACATGTGAATCATATAAATACAGTCTATTATACATTCAAGTACAGTCAAAAAGGAACATATGGCTATGCTATCATATGGATGGCTATGCAGAACGGAACTAAAACTGAACTGGCTGCAAAGTAAAGAAAAACAGAATGCTGGACGACAGCAAAGACTTACAGCGTATGTACGTACTGTATGTACGTATGTAGGTATGTACGTATGTATGTATGTATATACTTACGTATGTATGTATATACTTAAGTATGTGTGTATATACGTACGTATGTAAGTATATATTTACGTATGTATATACGTATGTATGTCTATATGTATATACGTATGTATGTATATATGTATGTATGTATATACGTACGTATGTATGTATATATACGTTAGGTCAGGAAAAAACACAGAGGGTATATCATCCCTACAAGCCTGTTTCGCAGGTTTTCCTGCTCGTCAGGGGATTTTATTTGATTCATTTAATAAAATTGTATAACGGATAAACCACAGAAACCTCGACTATGTATGTATATACGTATGTATGTATATACGTATGTATGTCTGAATAAATGTTTGAGTATATACAGTATGTGTATTTGTATGTGCAATATATATGACTCCCAGTCTAATACTGTATATATAAGGACTCCCACTCTAATATGATATTAATGCTCAGCGTTGGTTCATCCCTGACTTTGTTGCCAGGGATGCATGGAGTTCTTTAGGAAATATGACCAAGGAGGACGCCATGAAGCATTATGTTGAAAACATCCAGCTGGTACGTTGAATTTCAGTGTCATACAAATCATTGTCATGATGTCACTGCTTTGAATGAAGGATTCATAAACGTAATGAACAACAATGTAATGATGTTTCACGCCCACCTAACGGAAACATTTTTTACTCTGCATATGGCAGATTTTGGAGACCATGCCCGTCTCAAATGAAGTCGCTGAGCTGGTTCAGAAGCTCGGCAATTTCTACACGGACGTGGTGGAGGACGAAGGTGAAAGGGATGAGATGGACAGCAGACTTTTCACAAGGCCGTTTGCGCAGCAAGCAGGTATCGAATTTAACCAGGAGCCCGATTAAACCTGAAAAGTGACTTATTTTCTTCAAAAATGTCTTTTATTCATCTATTTTTATCTTTAGATGAGCTGGTCACTCCGAGGAAACCTGCAATGGAAGGAAAGTATTTTTACAATGCACTGTTTGATAAAATAATAGAACGTATTCCACAGCTATTGTGTCTCCCCGTCACCTTTGTTGTAGCGGTGTAGCGTGCGAGGACGGGAGTGGAAGAAGTGTCAAAAGATGGAGCTAACTGTTTTAATGACATTCAGACTTTACTTTAAATCAATAACATCTCGTCATCCGTGGCTCACCAGTGCAATAACAACGCCGGAAATGTGTACAAAAAAAAAAAGTCAGACTGGAACTCTCTAATAACTAAAGTTCCTTGGGTGAATAATGTAAACTCACTACACCGGTATGTTTTAGCGCTTTCATTGCGAGTTTACTGACAGATATAAGTAAGAACTTTACACTACTTTATATTAGAAATGGCAACAGTGGAGGATGAATGTCCCATAACAAGAAGATAGTGAAAAAGAAGAAGCTTATCGACTATAGTGTCACCACGGACTACAAAGGCGGACACGCGCAATTTTTCAGGATTTATGCAGATCCCAAATACAGATCAGCAGGTACCATTAGGTAAGAAAAGTTGATTTTGCATAATACTGCGAAACAAAACGCCAGATACTGTCTTACCTTTTACACACACCATAATAATACTCCTATGTTTAATGCGCCGACAATACATCAAGCGGTGCGGCTTCATAGCTTACCAAAGTCGTACTAAAACATTTTTGAGCGCCGTGTGTAATGTTCTGTATTTTCAATGGAACATACAAAATGTTGGTGTTGTTCACTTAAGTCATATTGCCATCACAGTGCAGTCTACACGTATTTCTTATGTTTGACTGCCATCTACTTATCACACTTGTCATTTCACCATGTACCAAATAAAATTGCTTCGAGGTCGGTAAGCAAAACCAGAATTATTCCGTACATTAGGCGCACCGGGTTATAAGTTTTGAGGAAAAAAAAGGATTTTAAGTGCGCCTTATAGTCCGTAAAATATGGTATATATACTGTATGTATATATGTATATATACTGTATATATAAGTGCATATATGTATGTATATGTGTATATATGTATAAGTATATGTATGTATGTATGTATGTGTATGCATGTATAAATATATGTATGTACATGTGTATATATCTATAAATATATCTGTATAAATGTATGTACAGTATATGTATGTATCTACAGTATGTATAATTTTGGTGTTGTTTACCTGAGTCATATTGCGGTCTACACGTATCTCTTATGTTTGACTGCCATCTACTGATCACACTTATCATTACACCGTGTACCAAATAAAATTGCTTCGAGGTCGGTAAGCAAAACCAGAATTATTCCGTAGATTAGGCGCACCGGGTTATAAGGCGCACTGTCGAGTTTTTGAGGACAAAAATGGATTTTAAGTGCGCCTTATAGTCCGGAAAATATGGTATATATACTGTATGTATATATGTATATATACTGTATATATAAGTGCATATATGTATGTATATGTGTATATATGTATGTATATGTGTATATAGGTATAAGTATATGTATGTATGTGTATATATGTATGTATATGTGTATGCATGTGTAAGTATATGCATTTATATGTGTATATATCTATGTATATGTGTATATATGTATGTATATGTGTATATATGTATAAGTATATGTATGTATGTGTATATATGTATGTATATGTGTATGCATGTGTAAGTATATGCATTTATATGTGTATATATCTATGTATATATGTACGTACAGTATACACTACCGTTCAAAAGTTTGGGGTCACCCAAACAATTTTGTGAAATAGCCTTCATTTCTAAGAACAAGAATAGACTGTCGAGTTTCAGATGAAAGTTCTCTTTCTGGCCATTTTGAGCGTTTAATTGACCCCACAAATGTGATGCTCCAGAAACTCAATCAGCTCAAAGGAAGGTCAGTTTTGTAGCTTCTGTAACGAGCTAAACTGTTTTCAGATGTGTGAACATGATTGCACAAGGGTTTTCTAATCATCAATTAGCCTTCTGAGCCAATGAGCAAACACATTGTACCATTAGAACACTGGAGTGATAGTTGCTGGAAATGGGCCTCTATACACCTATGTAGATATTGCACCAAAAACCAGACATTTGCAGCTAGAATAGTCATTTACCACATTAGCAATGTATAGAGTGTATTTCTTTAAAGTTAAGACTAGTTTAAAGTTATCTTCATTGAGAAGTACAGTGCTTTTCCTTCAAAAATAAGGACATTTCAATGTGACCCCAAACTTTTGAACGGTAGTGTATGTATGTATCTACATTATGTATAATTTTGGTGTTGTTTACCTGAGTCATGTTGCAGTCTACACGTATCTCTTATGTTTGACTGCCATCTACTGATCACACTTATCATTACACCGTGTACCAAAAAAAATTGCTTCGAGGTCGGTAAGCAAAACCAGAATTATTCCGTACATTAGGCGCACTGGGTTATAAGGCGCACGGTCGAGTTTTGAGGGAAAACAAGGATTTTAAGTGCGCCTTATAGTCCGGAAAATAGGGTAATTATTATTGAACCGCATTTTTTGTTCATTCTGTCTTTTGTGGCTGTTCCAAGACAGGACCCCAAGAGGGACTACTCCCCTTCTATGCATCAGTTGGTATAATATTTTTTATAACCAGAGCATAAAAAAACACAATACTCACGAGGCTGCAGTCAGGGCCCGAAAAAGCTGAGGGTCGTCCCTCTTGTTGCTTAACCTCTTAAGGCCCAAGCTGTTTGTTTACATGCATTTGTTTATTTCTCTTTGCTATTTGGGCTTATTGGACCCTAATTAGAATAAAAACTAAGAATCATCTTTTGATATGATGTACTTAGTCCATAAGTACACAAACGTGTACTTCATGTTTAGTGACATGCTAATTCATATTTTTACACTTTTTTTCCCCAAATTCAATTGTATGTTGTACTCTTCTGACACCACCAGATGGCAGTATAAGTGTCCACATAAGTGGCCATAAGACCCCAATTCAGTAGTGTACACAATTTTGGAAATAAGAGCTAAAAGGTGCTGTCCACGCATGTGGCCACGAAGCCTGTGTGTATTTACGTTGGTTCTCGTGTCCCTTTACAGGCTACGGAGATCTGTGGAATGATATACAAGACGTTCAAGAAAAGGACAGTGTTCAAAGCGTGAGCTTCAATCCGGTCGAGGATGCTAATGAATATCTGGGAGAAGAGGACATACATGAAGAAAATGAGACTGACAATGATGAAGACAAGTCGGATGTAAAAGGTACTACTAGTGGGTCATATTTGGGTTACTGTCCCATCAGTTTTTCTCATATATTCTGCAATGTATGAGCCCATCACAAATACATTGGGTCCGCCACAAGTACAAAACCCAAAACCAGTGAAGTTGTCACGTTGTGTAAATCATAAATAATTTGTACATACAGTCATGGTCAAAAGTTTACATACATTTGTAAAGAACACAATGTCATGGCTGTCTTGAGTTTCCAATCATTTCTACAACTCTTTATTTTTTTGTGATAGAGTGATTGGAGCACATACTTGTTGGTCACAAAAAAACATTCATGAAGTTTGGTTCTTTCATGAATTTATTATGGGTCTACTGAAAATATGCATCACATGGACAAAGATAAGACCTTCTGGAAAAAAAGTTCTGTGGTCAGATGAAACAAAAATGTAGCTGTTTGGCCACAATACCCAGCAATATGTTTGGAGGAGAAAAAGTGAGGCCTTTAATCCTAGGAACACCAGGCCTACCGTCAAGCATGGTGGTGGTAGTATTATGCTCTGGGCCTGTTTTGCTGCCAATGGAACTGGTGCTTTAATGAGACAATGAAAAAGGAGGATTACCTCCAAATTCTTTAGGACAACCTAAAATCATCAGCCCGGAGGTTGGATCTTGGGCGCAGTTGGGTGTTCCAACAGGACAATGACCCCAAACGCACGTCGAAAGTGGTAAAGGAATGGCCAAATCAGGCTAGAATGAAGGTTTTAGAATGGCCCTCCCAAAGTCCTGACTTAAACCCCATTGAAAACATGTGGACAATGCTGAAGAAACAAGTCCATGTCAGAAAACCAACACATTTAGCTGAACTGCACCAATTTTGTTAAGAGGAGTGGTCACGTCCTCCAACCTCTGAGGACAAAGCTACGAACAATGGGTGACCGGGCTTTCTGCTCCGCCGCTCCCAGGCTGTGGAACCCTCTCCCTGACCACCTGAGGGCACCACAGACTGAGGATGCTTTTAAAAAAGCCTTTTTTTTTTAGATATATGCATACTAGTTCTAGCTATTTGGCTGTTCTAGTTTTTATTTTTTATTTTTTTCAATTATCTTTTTATTTTTATTTTTTAATACACTGTAGCACTTTGAGGTTGTTTACTCAATGTAAAGTGCTTTTTTACAAATACAATCTTTTATTATTATTATTATTATTATTATTCAAAAATTCAAGCAGAAGCTTGTGGATGGCTACCAAAAGCGCCTTATTGCAGTGAAACTTGCCAAGGGACATGTAAGCAAATATTAACATTGCTGTATGTATACTTTTGACCCAGCAGATTTGCTTACATTTTCAGTAGACTCATAATAAATTCATAAAAGAAGCAAACTTCATGAATGTTTTTTTGTGACCAACAAGTATGTGCTCCAATCACTCTATCACAAAAAAATAAGAGTTGTAGAAAAAAGAAAAACCGGGCTTTCTGCTTCGCCGCTCCCAGTCTGTGGAACGCTCTCCCTGACCACCTGAGGGCACCACAGACTGTGGATGCTTTTAAAAAAGCTTAAAAACCCTTCTTTTAAAAAAAACAACTTTTTTTTAGATATATGCATACTACCGGTAGTTTTAGCTATTTGGCTGTTCTAGTTTTTATTTGTATTTATTTTTTATTATCTTTTTATTTTGATTTTTTAATACACTGTTAAAAAAACAACTTTTTTTTAGATGTATGCATACTAGTTTTAGCTATTTGGCTGTTGTAGTTTTTATTTTTTTAAATTTTTTATTATCTTTTTATTTTTATTTTTTAATACACTGTAGCACTTTGAGGTTGTTTACTCAATGTAAAGTGCTTTTTACAAATAAAATCTATTATTATTATTATTATTATATTATTTATTTATTAATTGTTTTGACAATGAAATCAAATAATGCCAATGATGATGTTGATGAATTATTGGATGTTTTCGATGAATTATGATTGACTGATTGTTTCCAGCTGTTCACGCTCCTCCTGGTGAGCCACTTCCTCCTCCTATGATTAAGAAGACAGGACAGCTGGGTGTCATGTTGAAGGAGTGAGGAGTGAAACAGTTTATTCGCCGCTAAATAAGTGTTATTTTGATGATTTTGAAGTCAACCACGGAGAATATTTTTTGTTTGTGGAAATAAATTATGATCATTTGGAATCTAGAAATATCTCCGCGAGTGCTAATTAAGGAATTTAGTGAGTCATAGACCTCCTCCTCAGGACTACTCT
>NC_084744.1:54947244-54959744 GCF_033978785.1 Entelurus aequoreus | reverse complement strand
TCCGAACCTTTTGATGATATTACCGATCGTAGATGGGGAAATCCCTAAATTCCTTGCAATAGCTCCTTGAGAAATATTCTTAAACTGTTCGACAATTTGCTTGCTTCCTTTTGCAGTCTACACGTATCTCTTATGTGTGACGGCCATCTACTGGTCACACTTATCATTACACCATGTACCAAATATAATTGCTTCGAGGTCGGTAAGCACAACAAAGTCGTACTAAAACATTTTGATAGATTTTTGAGCGTCATGTGTATAGGAACATATAAAATGTTGGTGTTGTTTACTTGAGTCATATGGCAGTCTACACGTATCTCTTATGTGTGACTGCCATCTACTGGTCACACTTATCATTACACCATGTACCAAATAAAATTGCTTCGAGGTCGGTAAGCACAACAAAGTCGTACTAAAACATTTTGATAGATTTTTGAGCGTCATGTGTAATGGAACATATAAAATGTTGGTGTTGTTTACTTGAGTCATATCGCAGTCTACACGTATCTCTTATGTGTGACGGCCATCTACTGGTCACACTTATCATTACACCATGTGCCAAATAAAATTGCTTCGAGGTCGGTAAGCACAACAAAGTTGTACTAAAACATTTTGATAGATTTTTGAGTGTCATGTGTAATGGAACATATAAAATGTTGGTGTTGTTTACTTGAGTCATATTGCAGTCTACACGTATCTCTTATGTGTGACGGCCATCTACTGGTCACACTTATCATTACACCATGTGCCAAATAAAATTGCTTCGAGGTCGGTAAGCACAACAAAGTCGTACTAAAACATTTTGATAGATTTTTGAGTGTCATGTGTAATGGAACATATACAATGTTGGTGTTGTTTACTTGAGTCATATTGCAGTCTACACGTAACTCTTATGTGTGGCTGCCATCATATTGTAGTCTACACGTATCTCTTATGTGTGACTGCCATCTACTGGTCACACTTATTACACCATGTACCAAATAAAATTGCTTCGAGGTCGGTAAGCACAACAAAGTGGTACTAAAACATTTTGATAGAGTTTTGAGCGTCATGTGTAATGGAACATATACAATGTTGGTGTTGTTTACTTGAGTCATATTGCACTCTACACGTATCTCTTATGTGTGACTGCCTTCATATTGCAGTCTACACGTATCTCTTATGTGTGACTGCCATCTACTGGTCACACTTATCATTACACCATGTACCAAATAAAATTGCTTCGAGGTCGGTAAGCACAACAAAGTCGTACTAAAACATTTTGATGGATTTTTGAGCGTCATGTGTAATGGAACATATAAAATGTTGGTGTTGTTTACTTGAGTCATATTGCAGTCTACACGTATCTCTTATGTGTGACTGCCATCTACTGGTCACACTTATTACACCATGTACCAAATAAAATTGCTTCAAGGTCGGTAAGCACAACAAAGTGGTACTAAAACATTTTGATAGAGTTTTGAGCGTCATGTGTAATGGAACATATACAATGTTGGTGTTGTTTACTTGAGCCATATTGCAGTGTACACGTATCTCTTATGTGTGACTGCCATCTACTGGTCACACTTATTACACCATGTACCAAATAAAATTGCTTCGAGGTCGGTAAGCACAACAAAGTGGTACTAAAACATTTTGATAGAGTTTTGAGCGTCATGTGTAATGGAACATATACAATGTTGGTGTTGTTTACTTGAGCCATATTGCAGTCTACACGTAACTCTTATGTGTGGCTGCCATCATATTGTAGTCTACACGTATCTCTTATGTGTGACTGCCATCTACTGGTCACACTTATCATTACACCATGTACCAAATAAAATTGCTTCGAGGTCGGTAAGCACAACAAAGTCGTACTAAAACATTTTGATGGATTTTTGAGCGTCATGTGTAATGGAACATATAAAATGTTGGTGTTGTTTACTTGAGTCATATTGCAGTCTACACGTATCTCTTATGTGTGACTGCCATCTACTGGTCACAATTATCATTACACCACGTGCCAAATAAAATTGCTTCGAGGTCGGTAAGCACAACAAAGTCGTACTAAAACATTTTGATAGATTTTTGAGTGTCATGTGTAATGGAACATATACAATGTTGGTGTTGTTTACTTGAGTCATATTGCAGTCTACACGTATCTCTTATGTGTGACTGCCATCTACTGGTCACACTTATTACACCATGTACCAAATAAAATTGCTTCGAGGTCGGTAAGCACAACAAAGTGGTACTAAAACATTTTGATAGAGTTTTGAGCGTCATGTGTAATGGAACATATACAATGTTGGTGTTGTTTACTTGAGTCATATTGCACTCTACACGTATCTCTTATGTGTGACTGCCTTCATATTGTAGTCTACACGTATCTCTTATGTGTGACTGCCATCTACTGGTCACACTTATCATTACACCATGTACCAAATAAAATTGCTTCGAGGTCGGTAAGCACAACAAAGTCGTACTAAAACTTTTGATGGATTTTTGAGCGTCGTGTGTAATGGAACATATAAAATGTTGGTGTTGTTTACTTGAGTCATATTGCAGTTTACACGTATCTCTTATGTGTGACTGCCATCTACTGGTCACAATTATCATTACACCACGTACCAAATAAAATAGCTTCGAGGTCAGTAAGCACAACCAGAATTATTCCCTACATTAGGCGCACCGGGTTATAAGGCGCACTGTCGAGTTTTGAGAAAATGAAAGGGTTTTAAGTGCGCCTTATAGTCCGGAAAATACGGTAACTCCATTTTTTTTCGCTTAGAGTAGATAGGGGATTCAAGTCTATTTCAAGTCCATTTTAAAAGATCGGGAAACCAGTTCTCTTCGGAAATGTACTTGCTTTTAAATTGAATTATTACTCAATCGTTATAAATTATTTTTGACTTGTTGTGGTATGACTGCTGTTGTTCTGTTGTCTTGTCTTGTTGTAATTATCATTGTAACTTTATTTGTGCCGCCCTCTTTGTCAGGCCGTTCTTGAAAAAGAGATTTTAAGTCTTTACCTGGTTAAATGAAGGGCATGGATTCAATCAACCAATGTTTATTTATATAGCCCTAAATCACAAGTGTCTCAAAGGGCTGCAAAAGCCACAACGACATCCTCGGTTCAGGTCCCACATAAGGGCAAGGAAAAACTCAACCCAGTGGGATGACAATGAGAAACCTTGGAGAGGACCGCAGATGTGGGTGACACCCCCCCCCCCCCTCTAGGGACGTCGAGTGGATCTAGCATAATAGTGTGAGTCCAGTCCATAGTGGATCTAACATAATAGTGAGAGTCCAGTCCATAGTGGATCTAACATAATATTGAGAGTACAGTCCATAGTGAAACTAACATAATAGTGAGAGTCCAGTCCATAGTGGATCTAACATAATAGTGAGAGTCCAGTCCATAGTGGATCTAACATAATAGTGTGAGAGTCCAGTCTATAGTGGATCTAACATAATAGTGTGAGAGTCCAGTCTATAGTGGATCTAACATAATAGTGAGAGTCCAGTTCATAGTGGATCTAACATAGTAGTGAGAGTCCAGTCCATAGTGGATCTAACATAATAGTGTGAGAGTCCAGTCTATAGTGGATCTAACATAATAGTGAGAGTCCAGTTCATAGTGGATCTAACATAGTAGTGAGAGTCCAGTCCATAGTGGATCCAACATAATAGCGTGAGAGTCCAGTCCATAGTGGATCTAACATAATAGTGTGAGAGTCCAGTCTATAGTGGATCTAACATAATAGTGAGAGTCCAGTTCATAGTGGATCTAACATAGTAGTGAGAGTCCAGTCCATAGTGGATCTAACATAATAGCGTGAGAGTCCAGTCCATAGTGGATCTAACATAATAGTGTGAGAGTCCAGTCCATAGTGGATCTAACATAATAGTGAGAGTCCAGTCCATAGTGGATCTAACATAATAGTGAGAGTCCAGTTCATAGTGGATCTAACATAGTAGTGAGAGTCCAGTCCATAGTGGATCTAACATAATAGTGAGAGTCCAGTCCATAGTGGATCTAACATAATAGTGTGAGAGTCCAGTCCATAGTGGATCTAACATAATAGTGTGAGAGTCCAGTCCATAGTGGATCTAACATAATAGTGAGAGTCCAGTCCATAGTGGATCTAACATAATAGTGTGAGAGTCCAGTCCATAGTGGATCTATCATAATAATGAGAGTCCAGTCCATAGTGGATCTAACATAATAGTGAGAGTCCAGTTCATAGTGGATCTAACATAGTAGTGAGAGTCCAGTCCATTGTGGATCTAACATAATCGTGAGAGTCCAGTCCATAGTGGATCTAACATAATATTGTGAGAGTCCAGTCCATAGTGGATCTAACATAATAGTGAGATTCCAGTCCATAGTGGATCTAACATAATAGTGAGAGTCCAGTCCATAGTGGATCCAACATAATAGTGAGAGTCCAGTCCATAGTGGATCTAACATAATAGTGTGAGAGTCCAGTCCATAGTGGATCTAACATAATAGTGTGAGAGTCCAGTCCATAGTGGATCTAACATAATAGTGAGAGTCCAGTCCATAGTGGATCTAACATAATAGTGAGAGTCCAGTCCATAGTGGATCTAACATAATAGTGAGAGTCCAGTCCATAGTCGATCTAACATAATATTGTGAGAGTCCAGTCCATAGTAGATCTAACATAATAGTGAGAGTCCAGTCCATAGTGGATCTAACATAATAGTGAGAGTCCAGTCCATAGTGGGGCCAGCAGGAGACCATCCCGAGCGGAAACGGGTCAGCAGCGCAGAGATGTCCCCAACCGATGCACAGGCGAGCGGTCCACCCCGGGTCCCGACTCTGGAGAGCCAGCACTTCATCCATGGCCACCGTACCTGTGCCCCCCCTTCCACGAGGGAGAGGGGGGGCAGAGCAGAAAAGTAAAGAAACGGCAGATAAACTGGACTTAAATGCTTCTACTGAGGTAGCATCTCTAACTGTTCCCGGGAGGGCATTCCATAGTACTGGAGCCCGAATAGTAAACGCTCTATAGCCCGCAGACTTTTTTTGGGCTCTGGGAATCACTAATAAGCCGGAGTTCTTTGAACGCAGATCTCTTGCCGGGACATATGGTACAATACAATCAGCAAGATAGGATGGAGCTGGACCGTGTAGTATTTTATACGTAAGTATTAAAACCTTAAAGTCACATCTTAATTGATTGATCGATATGGCCCCGTTCGTCGCGGTTTACCTGACACATGAAACGTGACGAAATTCGAGGCGTGCACTATGCACTCTAGCTGCCAGATGGCAGTAGAGTGTTGAATATCTTTAAACATGTTCTGTGGAAATTCCAACTTTGACCACGGCGTCCGTTGCTATGTAGAGTGGCGCTTTCCATCGTTTTCAGCAGACTGCATTACAAATTGATTAAACCGTTCGGAGTGACTGACTTTGATATTGATATTTCTCCTTTTAAGACGCTTCCTACATCCGCAATTCAGTCCACGGTATCTCCTGCCGCTTCAGTGAGGGAACAAGAGCTTTGGTTTGAGAGTTCCTCCGCCCTTAAAGCAGAAGGTGGTTCCCTCCTCAGAAGAGAGTCTCGCGTTCAAGAACCTCACAATGCGACTTTCATCAGAGGTAAAAGTCACACTGCAAATATTCATCGCCACATGTTCGCTTTTAACATGTCCCAATTTGGCGTTTTCTTTCAGAGTCCCCAATGACCGCTTGCAACTCCCTGTTGTTGTTGCCGGCGTGTGACGGTGTGTCACCGTGCGCACACCGCACCGCTTTGCCGCCGGCCTTTGACGGAGTGTCGCCGTGCGCACGCTCCAGCGGCGCTTCCTGGGGGAACGTCAACGAGCAAATAGCCGCGGCTCTGTTCAGGCTGCAGGACGACATGGCCCACGTGCTGCACCGCCTGCACACGCTGGAGGAGCTCAGTGTGGCGCAGGTGAAGGAGGTGAGTGGTACAGCAAAGTGTGGATTATTTAGTGTGCACGTGGCAAGCTCAATACTAGGGTTGTACGTAGAGATGTCCAATAATGGCTTTTTTGCCGATTTCCGATATTCCGATATTGTCCAACTCTTAATTACCGATTCCGATATCAACCGATACCGAAAATTGCCAAATTGCCGCTGAAAGACTCTCAGACCATGAGAAACAAAATTCTATGGTCTCATATTTGGAGAAAACCAGGCACTGCTCATCACCAGGCCAATACCATCCCTACTGTGAAGCATGGTGGTGGCAGCATCATGCTGTGGGGGTGTTTTTTTTTAGCAGCAGGAACTGGGAGACGAGTCAGGATAGAGGGAAAAGTGAATGCAGAAATGTGCAGAGACATCCTGGATGATAACCGACTCTTTTCCATCCAACCTGATGGAGCTTGAGAGGTGCTGCAAAAAGGAATGGGCGAAACTGCCCATAGATAGGTGTGTCAAGCTTGTGGCATTGTGTTCAAAAAGACTTGAGGCTGTAAAGGCTGCCAAAGTATTGAGCAACGACTTTGAATACTTATGTACATGTGATTTTAAAAAAAAAAAAATTTCATACATTTGCAAAATTAAAAAGAAACACTTTTCACGTTGTCATTATAAAAATTTTGAGGACAAAAATAAATGTGTTTCATTTTGGAATAAGACTAACACAATGTGGAAAAAGTGAAGCGCTGTGAATATTTTCCCGATGCACTGTAGAGAGAGCTTACTATTTTTAATTAATGCCTATAAAGGCTGAACATCACCTACTATTTTTAATAAACTATTATTGTCAGGTTCAAACACTGATGACGTCTATTAAACAAGACAAGAAGCAAGGAATTAAACAGAGACAGAATTTAAATTTGGCTCAATTGAGGAGAGACGTCTGGACTGTTGTGCAGCCCTTTGAGACACTTGTGATTTAGGGCTGTATAAATAAACATTGATTGATTGATTGATACTCTTTGTACAGTCTCACCACGCTCTGACGAAAGATTGTACGCCTCCTCTTTTATTTGGACTTTCCTTGATTACATGGCAACAGCTGTTTCTAAGGGAGGGGGGTCGTAAACAGCCGTCGCCTTTGATTACAAAACAGTTCAAAGAAAAGGTCGTAAAACAGTTCAAAGAAGAGCCAGGATGAAAGATCTGTGGATGAGGAACGTGAGAGTGAAGGACTAGAGTGCAGTGCAGGACGCATCTTTTTTGGCTCTGACCGTAACTTAGGTACAAGCTGGCTCATTGGATTCCACACTCTCTCCTTTTTCTATTGTGGATCACGGATTTGTATTTTAAACCACCTCGGATACTATATCCTCTTGAAAATGAGAGTCGAGAACGCGAAATGGACATTCACAGTGACTTTTATCTCCACGGCAATACATCGGCGAAGCACTTTAGCTACGGAGCTAACGTGATAGCATCGGGCTTAACTGCAGATAGAAACAAAAGAAATAAACCCCTGACTGGAAGGATAGACAGAAAATCAACAATATTAGTAAACCATGGACCTGTAACTACACGGTTAATGCTTTCCAGCCTGGCGAAGCTTAACAATGCTGTTGCTAACGACGCCATTGAAGCTAACTTAGCAACGGGACCTCACAGAGCTATGCTAAAAACATTAGCTATCCACTTACGCCAGCCAGACCTCATCTGCTCATCAACACCCGTGCTCACCTGCGTTCCAGCAATCGACGGAGTGACGAAGGACTTCACCCGATCATCCGTGCGGTCGGCGGCTAGCGTCGGATAGCGCGTCTGCTATCGTCAAAGTCCTCCTGGTTGTGTTGCTGCAGCCAGCCGCTAATACACCGATCCCACCTACAACTTTCTTCTTTGCAGTCTTCATTGTTTATTAAACAAATTGCAAAAGATTCACCAACACAGATGTCCAGAATACTGTGGAATTTTGCGATGAAAACAGAGCTTTTTGTATTGGATACAATGTGTCCGAATACTTCCGTTTCAACCATTGACGTCACGCGTATACGTCATCATACATAGACGTTTTCAACCGGAAGTTTAGCGGGAAATTTAAAATTGCACTTTATAAGTTAACCCGGCCGTATTGGCATGTGTTGCAATGTTAAGATTTCATCATTGATATATAAACTATCAGACTGCGTGGTCGGTAGTAGTGGCTTTCAGTAGGCCTTTAATGCGCCTTATAATCCTTTTTTTTTGTATGAAAAAAGACCTGAATAGACCCGCTCATCGGCACTGCGCCTTATAATCCGGTGCGCCCTATGGTCCGGAAAATACGGTACTTATTAATTGGAATATTTATTCTCCCATTTCAAGTCAAGGTCATCTTCATTAAGGTGTGAGGACTCTCTACCTGCAGCACACAAGGTATTCACATATTTCCCCATAATATTGATCAAATATTCTTATAATAATGATTGACACCACACACTGTGTTCTACCCAGTTCTCTTTACAGTTTCGGAAACCTTCCTGGTGGCCATTTGACCATTCGCCAGTTACAGTGGTGATGACCGCACTCTGGCCTGCTATTGCATATGGACTAGTCCAGCTTTATTCACGCCGGAAAAGACGGTGAGCGAGATGTTGGTTAAGTGACGGAGTTACAGTCGTGGTCAAAAGTTGACATACACTTGTAAAGAACATAATGTCATGGCTGTCTTGAGTTTCCAATCATTTCTACAACTCTTTATTTTTTTGTGATAGAGTGATTGGAGCACATACATGTTGGTCACAAAAAAACATTCATGAAGTTTGGTTCTTTTATGAATTTATTATGGGTCTACTGAAAATGTGAGCAAATCTGCTGGGACAAAAGTATACATACAGCAATGTTAATATTTGCTTACATGTCCCTTGGCAAGTTTCACTGCAATAAGGCGCTTTTGGTAGTCATCCACAAGCTTCTGCTTGAGTTTTTGACCACTCCTCTTGACAAAATTGGTGCAGTTCAGCTGAATGTGTTGGTTTTCTGATATGGACTTGTTTCTTCAGCATTGTCCACACGTTTAAGTCAGGGACTTTGGGAAGGCCATTCTAAAACCTTCATTCTAGCCTGATTTAGCCATTCCTTTACCACTTTTGACGTGTGTTTGGGGTCATTGTCCTGTTGGAACACCCAACTGCGCCCAAGACCCAACCTCCGGGCTGATGATTTTAGGTTGTCCTGAAGAATTTGGAGGTAATCCTCCTTTTTCATTGTCCCATTTACTCTCTGTAAAGCACCAGTTCCATTGGCAGCAAAACAGGCCCAGAGCATAATACTATCACCACCATGCTTTACGGTAGGCATGGTTACCTATTGCTGGGTATTGTGGCCAAACAGCTCAAATTTTTGTTTCACCTGACATCACATGGACAAACACAAGACCTTTTGGAGGAAAGTTCTGTGGTCAGATGAAACAAAAATGAGCTGTTTGGCCACAATTCCCAGCAATATCTCTTTTAAACAGTGTTTTGAATTGAATCATGTTAGAACACGTTTTTAACTCGTCCCCTAAGTTGTTCCACAGACTGACTCCACTCACTGAAATGCACGTTGATTTTAAAGTTGTTCTAAATTTAGGCAAATATAATTTGTTGTTACCGCTTAGACTGTAACTATGGTGAGCATCTTTATCCTGGAATAGGTTCTGTATATTGGATGGTAAAGAGTTTTGGGATTCCCTAAACATAATTTGAACAGTTTTAAAGTTGATCACATGGTGCAGTTTAAATGCCTACTGAAATGAATTTTTTTTAATTTAAACGGGGATAGCAGATCCATTCTATGTGTCATACTTGATCATTTCGCGATATTGCCATATTTTTGCTGAAAAGATTTAGTAGAGAACAACGACGATAAAGTTCGCAACTTTTGGTCGCTGATAAAAAAAAGCCTTGCCTGTACCGGAAGTAGCGTGACGTCACAAGCTGAAGGGCTGCTCACATTTTCCTATTGTTTACACCAGCAGCGAGAGAGATTCAGACCGAGAAAGTGACGATTACCCTATTAATTTGAGCGAGGATGAAAGATTTGTGGATGAGGAACGTGAGAGTGAAGGACTAGCGTGCAGTGCAGAACGTATCTTTTTCCGCTCTGACCGTAACTTAGGTACAAGCTGGCTCATTGGATTCCACACTTTCTCCTTTTTCTATTGTGGATCACGGAATTGTATTTTAAACCACCTCGGATACTATATCCTCTTGAAAATGAGAGTCGAGAACGCGAAATGGACATTCACCGTGACTTTTATCTCCACGACAATACATTGGCGAAGCACTTTAGCTACGGAGCTAACGTGATAGCATCGTGCTTAAATGCAGATAGAAACAAAAGAAATAAACCCCTGACTGGAAGGATAGATAGAAAATCAACAATACTATAAAACCATGGACATGTAACTACACGGTTAATGCTTTCCAGCCTGGCGAAGCTTAACAATGCTGTTGCTAACGACGCCATTGAAGCTAACTTAGCAACGGGACCTCACAGAGCTATGATAAAAACATTACCGCTCCACCTACGCCAGCCAGCCCTCATCTGCTTATCAACACCCGTGCTCACCTGCGTTCCAGCGATCGACGGAAGGACGAAGGGCTTCACCCGATCATCCGTGCGGTCGGCGGCTAGCGCGTCTGCTATCCAAGTCAAAGTCCTCCTGGTTGTGTTGCTGTAGTCCGCCGCTAATACACCGATCCCACCTACAACTTTCTTCTTTGCAGTCTCCATTGTTCATTAAACAAATTGCAAAAGATTCACCAACACAGATGTCCAGAATACTGTGGAATTTTGCGATGAAAACAGAGCTTTTTTGTATTGGATTCAAAGGTGTACCAATACTTCCGTTTAACTAGTGACGTGACGCGCATACGTCATTATACAAAGACGTTTTCAACCGGAAGTTTAGCGGGAAATTTAAAATTGCACTTTATAAGTTAACCCGGCCGTATTGGCATGTGTTGCAATGTTAAGATTTCATCATTGATATATAAACTATCAGACTGCGTGGTCGGTAGTAGTGGCTTTCAGTAGGCCTTTAAGTTGCTTTAACTCATGAATAGTGGATTTGAATGATGTCTGTAGTGAACATTGGACACAATCCTAGTGGCCTTTTTCTGCAGAGTGACTAAAGGGTGTGGATGGGATTTATAACAATTTCCCCAGACTTCAACACAATAGTTTAAATATGACATAATAAATGAATGATACAATAACAGCAGAGCATTGGTGTTCAATAAAAGAGATGATCTCCTCATCATTCCAACACATTTAGCAACTTTTGTCCTCAGGTAACTTTTATGAGGCTTCCATGAGATATTTTCATCTATTTCCACTCCTAAGAATGAATTTTGTTGAACACATGATACAATGACCCCAAACACACGTCAAAAGTGGTAAAGGAATGGCTAAATCAGGCTAGAATGAAGGTTTTAGAATGGCCTTCCCAGAGTCCTGACTTAAACGTGTGGACAATGCTGAAGAAACAAGTCCATGTCAGAAAACCAACAAATTTAGCTGAACTGCACCAATTTAGTCAAGAGGAGTGGTCAAAAATTCAAGCAGAAGCTTGTGGATGGCTACCAAAAGCGCCTTATTGCAGTGAAACTTGCCAAGGGACATGTAAGCAAATATTAACATTGCTGTATGTATACTTTTGACCCAGCACATTTGCTCACATTTTCAGTAGACCCATAATAAATTCATAAAAGAACCAAACTTCGTGATTTTTTTTTTTGTGACCAACAAGTATGTGCTCCAATCACTCTATCACAAAAAAATAGAAATGATTGGAAACTCAAGACAGCCATGACATTATGTTCTTTACAAGTGTATGTCAACTTTTGACCACCGCTGTATATGTCCAAGTTTATTGTGACTGCTTGATGACAATGCCAATTTATTTTGTCGTCTTACAGGAAAATGACTTGAATTCATCCTGGGACTTCACATCATCATGTTGGAAAAAGCTTAAAATCAAATACTCCAGATTTGAGAGTATTGTGAGCGCGTTAGAAAGATTTGGATTTCAGCGTCATGTGTCGAGCTTTTCAATAGTCGTGTTGTTTAATGTGTAAATGATTCAGCTTTAAAATGGGTATACTTTCAGGATATATTTTCTGCAACTGTTGCATATGTAAGCATTTATATGCATTTGTATTTAAAAAAACAAGCATTGTATTTTCAATTAAGGAAAACTTAAATTAACTATTTATATGCCCGAAAGAGTCTCACTGGTTATTTATTCTTTTACTGTAATTCGACGAAAAAAACTGAATATTAGTAAAGTAGATATTAGATTTTACAATGCAGTAGTTTTGTTTGGCAGAAACATAATAAAGACAATCTTTATGTAGTATTTGATGATCTGTTTTATTGTTGATTGCATTGTCAACAGGGAACGCACCAACCAGAGACTCTAACTGGGCGGTTTTCGACCAAAGATTTAGTCGAATCTGAGTTTTTTAGATTTTGCTCATTGTGACAATCAGTTGACTCTTTGGTTATGTACGTGAATCAAAAGGTACTTAGGAAAGGAATGCAGTCTTTCATTAAAGTAAACAAAACAAACATGTCA
>NC_084744.1:54897244-54942244 GCF_033978785.1 Entelurus aequoreus | reverse complement strand
CACCAGTCAACACTAAGACTTTATAGTCCTTTTTGCTCTTAACATGAAGTCATTTTATTGATATTAGTATTTTAAGTGGCAGGTGAAGGGCCAGCGTGTTAGCTGACAGCTGTCTAAATTACGTGAGCACAGTTCAACCATTGATTGTTGACTAGTGACGACGAGCTTCTAGAATATCATTTCATTTCATTTCTTATTTATATCCTTCATTGATGTGCATCTTTGATCAATAGACAATTAACTAAACAACTAAACACACATTTACACACCAATGCCTGAGAAGGAACAGGATGAAGAAAATCTTATATTTTCCTGCCCCCTTTTAACATAATACGTAGTCTTTACTTAATGGATAGTATAAAAACCAAACAAATACATCCAAATATAATGAAAACAAACACAAAAAAAACCACACAAAACACATCAAGTGCAAAACTTCATGAAGCACAAACTGAAATAAAAAAAAGTAATATACACTGCAAAAACTGAGATCTAAGTAAGATTAAATATCTCAAATAAGGGTGATATTTGCTTATTTTCTGTCTGATAAGATACTTCTTCTCACTAAGCAGATTTTATGTTAGAGTGTTTTACTTGTTTTAAAGGGTTTTGGTCCTAAATGATCTCAGTAAGATATTACACCTTGTAGCTGAGATTTTATGACCTATATTGAGTAAAACATGCTGTTGCAAAGCTGTGTTATCAACACTCACAAGTATAAAAGTACTTTTTTAAAGTAATAATTTCTTATTTAAAGCATGAAAAACAAAAAATCATGATGCCGAGCCCATATCATTATGTCAAGATAATGGCACTAGCATTTACTTAATTTAAGAATATTTTCCAACATATTGAGCAAAAACCTCTCTTTTTTTTCTACCAAGATAAGTGCACTTGTTATTAGTGAGAATATACTTATTTTAAGATATTTTTGGGTTCATTGAGGTTAGCTAATTTTATTTGTTTTGGAAAGTCTTGACCAGCCGAATTTTCTTGTTCTATTGGCAGATAATTTTGCTTAGTTCAAATAAAATACCCCTCATTTTTGTTTTTGAACACTGACTTTTTGCAGTGTACACCTCACGGGATGATACAAAACTAATACAAAACCAGACAAAAAAATAAGTAAAATAATAAATATAAAGCAAAATGTAAACACTTATGGCTGTCCATATGATCTTATTGTTCTGTCTTTATATATTTTATTCAATTGGAATATATTTTTTACAGTCTTTTATCTCATTGTAAAGAGAATTCTATAGTTTAACCCCCCACCACTGATATACACATTTGTTTTAAAGTTGTCCTTGAATACTAGGGGTGTAACGGTACACAAAAATCTCGGTTAGGTACGTACCTCGGTTTAGAGGTCACGGTTCGGTTAATTTTCGGTACAGTAAGAAAACAACAAAATATAAATTTTTTGGTTATTTATTTACCAAATTTGTAAACAATGGCTTTATCCTTTTAACGTTGGGAACACTATAATAATTCTGCCCAAAAATAGAAATAGCTGTGTGTGTGTTCCAATTCGATTATTTAGTGTCTCTGGATCTTCTTCTGATTTCAGTGCATAAAAAAACACAAAAAGTGCGTTAACGCCAACACTGGTATACTATAAGAAAAACACAATCATAGCCTAGCTGTTGTCTTTCTGTCATGGTGCAAACATGTACGGGTAACTCAATGGAAATCTCATGTAAATAATATACAACATAAAGTAGCAAGAAACACATCAATAATGAATAAAGCAAAACATGTTCTAGACCAAAAGTCACTGCATGTTCTCTACTGCTCGCTAGTGTTACCGTATCTGAGTTATTGTGTAGAAATATGGGGAAATAACTGCAAAAGTACACTTAATTCATTAACCGTGTTACAAAAAAGATCAGTTAGAATAATATATAATGTTGGATATAGAGAACATACAAACCCTTTATTTATTGAATCAAAAATACTGAAATTCCACGACGTAGTGAATTTGCAAACAGCTAAAATTATACACAAAGCAAACTAACCTGCTACCATTTTTTCATTTAATTCATTTATTTATTTCAGGCAATGACATAAAGAAGTACAAGTTGACAACACATAATAATATAAATTAATATAGTGCATGATTGTCCAGTTTTGCCTGAAAGGGAGTGGGAAGAAGATAATTTATTTAATCGCACCCCCAGTTCTCCATTCAGTGATTATTCACATGAGTTTCACTCTTACTTTGTTCAAGGATTATAATACAGATGTTGTATCATAGTGGCATTACCACAGGTAACAATAATTATTACACTGTAACAATAATTTGTATCAACAATGTAGGAAGAATGAATAAACCAACAATGGTAATAGACAACATAGCAATAATGGTAATAGACAACATAGCAATAATGGTAATAGACAACATAGCAACAATGGTAATAGACTACATAGCAATAATGGTAAGGAAACATTGAGCACATGTTAACACTTTGAGACAGAGTACAACAGCAGGTCAAATTAAAGACCCTCATCTCTATATTTGAACCAGACCCCATGTTTGTATAATAGTTTTAAGTCCATTAATAGTTTGGCATTGCTTGTGTTGTAAGTCCAGTTTGTTCCATAGTTTTACTCCGCATACAGACACACAAAAACGTTTACGAGTGGTTTGAGCTCTCGGCAATAAGAAATATCCATGAATTGATGAACGTGGACCCCGACTTAAACAAGTTGAAGAACTTATTCGGGTGTTACCATTTAGTGGTCAATTGTACGGAATATGTACTGTACTGTGCAATCTACTAATACAAGTCTCAATCAATCAAATCAAAACCCAAGAATATATAACAATTCTTCTCAACAAAAGAGGAGAAAAATGTAATTTAAAACATTTGTACGCACGTACAACACTTAAGACCTTCAGTATGTGGAATTAAATGATGGAATGGATTAAGCAAAGAAATCAAACACTAATATGATCCACTTCAAGAAACTCTTCAAACTGAAAGTGTTTACAAAGTACAAAGAAGAAGAACCATGATAGACATTCTGAATTTATTTCATTCATCCATTCATTTTCTAGATAATCTTACTCATCTCACCATATGAAATATAACTTACTTCACCGAGTATTATTTATTTATTTTTATTGTGATTACTTATGGAGTGTATTGCGAATAAATTGAGAACAGGAAGTGAACAAAGGTTTTAGCAACTGTTATGTAAAAGAAAAGGGGTAGGATTAAATAAGCTCCGCTTCTTCCTACTCCTTTTCGAACATGTTGAATAGAGAAACTGGAAATTCTGACGCGTCCTGTTGTATGCATGCATGTTCCAAATAAACTCAAAACTCAACTCCACTCTACATTGCAGGTGACAGTTCCCCTGAGTCACCTCCTCAACGTGCTCCATGCCCTGAAGAACTCGGTGGGAAGCAGCAGCACCATCAGCAAATCAAGACTACCCAGTGATCATGTCGCTAAGTCAGAACTACATAACCCAGAGGTAATCATACACGTTTGGTAGGGCTGCGCGATTATTCAACATCGAGTTTTTTTAATTGTGCACAGGTTTTCCTCCATGCGGCCCCTGAGCTAAAATGAGTTTGACACCCCTAAATTGTGGCTAATATATTGATTGGCAGTCTAAAAGTAACATGTCTTCCTTAACTTATTTTTGCAGTTTTATGCATTTTTATTAGAGGTGTCCGATAATATCGGACTGCTGATATTATCGGCCGGTATATGCTTTTAAATGTAATATCGGAAATTATCGGTATCGGTTCCAAAATTATCGGTATCGGTTTAAAAAAGTGAACTTTTATGACTTTTTAAAACGCCGCTGTGTGCATGTACGTAGGGAGAAGTACAGAGCGCCAATAAACCTTAAAGGCACTGCCTTTGCGTGCCGGCCCAGTCACATAATATCTACGGCTTTTCACACACACAAGTGAATGCAAGGCATACTTGGTCAACAGCCATACAGGTCACACTGAGGGTGGCCGTATAAACAACTTTAACACTGTTACAAATATGCGCCACACTGTGAACCCACACCAAACAAGAATAACAAACACATTTCGGGAGAACATCCGCACCGTAACACAACATAAACACAACAGAACAAATACCCAGAACCCCTTGCAGTACTAATTCTTCCGGTACGCTACAATATACACCCCCCCCCCCCGCTACCCCTTACCCCCTCCCCCCACCTCAACCCCGCCCACCTCAACCTCCTCATGCTCTCTCAGGGAGAGCATGTCCCAAATTCCAAGCTGCTGTTTTGAGGCATGTTAAAAAAAATAATGCACTTTGTGACTTCAATAATAAATATGGCAGTGCCATGTTGGCATTTTTTTCCATAACTTAAGTTGATTTATTTTGGGAAAACCTTGTTACATTGTTTAATGCATCCAGCGGGGCATCACAACAAAATTAGGCATAATAATGTGTTCATTCCACCACTGTATACAGTGTATCGGTTGATATCTGAATCGGTTATTAAGAGTTGGACAATATCGGATATCGGCAAAAAAGCCGTTATCGGATATCTGTAATATTTATGTATTAAATATAAAAATCATTTCGCAATCGCAATTTTGGAGCGAAAAATCCCTTTTTCTTTCAAAATCGTGCAGCCCTAACATTCAGTATAATCGGCGATTTCCTCCTGCTGCTTCAACATGACAACTATATGTGCAGCCCCTGTGGAACCTACGGGAACTTGGCCTGTCAGACCTGGGTGCCCAGCAGTTGAAGGAGCTGCAGATGAGGGTGTTGCCGTGTCTGAATCCACAGGAAACACCACCTGCGTTAGCCACTGCTGGTCAGACAGTCTGGAGAACATCCCACCTTTCCACACACTCTTTTTTTGTAAACAAGCACGGTGAGTTTGATATTGTGTCTCCTATTCACACTGTAAGTCAACTTGTATGTAGTTGCACTGTTTTTTTACCCTAAAATTCTGGTGACTGAGCTGCAACTTTTTTTTTTTGTTTGCTGTAAAATCTACTATCTAAATATAAAATCTACTTTTTACTGGAAAATGCAAAAATGGTACCACCCATTATTTTGCGGTTAATTTTGCCGACTCAGATGTAAGTTTTGTACAGAAAAATCTACGATAATTTTTTTTCAGTGTATTACTTTAAAAAGAAAAACTGTACCACCGTTATTTTTACGGCAAAATTCTGGCGACTGAGCTTTGAGTTTTTTGCTGCAAAATATATATATTTTTACAGTGCATTTAATATAAATGGAAATGTAGTACCACTGTTATCTTATGGTAACATTGCTAGTTTTTTACAGAAAAAAATGTACAATAATTTTTTTCCCAGTGCATTACTATAAAATGAAAAACTGTACATCCGTTATTTTTATCGCAAAATTCTGGCAACTTGGCTTTGACTTTATTTTCTTTTTTTTTTTTTTACTATGAAATCTGTTTCTTGTTTTTACAGTGCATTACTGTAAATGGGAAAATGGTACCACTGATTATTTTGCGGTACATTTTGGCGACTCAGATGTAAGTTTTGTACAGAAAAATCTACAATCATTTTTTTCACAGTGTATTGCTGTAAATTGAAAAACGGTACCACCGTTTTTGTTTTTTTTACAGCAAAATTCTGGCGACTGAGATTCTACTTTTTTGCCGTAATTTTTTTTTTTTTTTACAGTGCATGTAATGTAAATAGAAATATAGTACGACTGTTATTTTTACGGTAACATTTTGGCGACTGTCCTGCTATTTTTTTACAGAAAAATTTACGATAATTTTTTTTACAGTTCATTACTGTAAAATGAAAAAACTGTACCACCGTTATTTTTAACGCAAAATTCTGGCGACTGAGCTTCGGCTTTTTTTTTTTTTTTTTTTACTGGGAAATCAGTTTCTTGTTTTTACAGTGCATTACTGTAAATGGAAAAATGGTACCACTGATTATTTTACGGTTATTTTCGGTGACTGAGATGCTAAGTTTTTTCGGTAAAATCTATTTTACAGTGCATTATTGTAAATTGAAAAACGGTACCAGTGTTGTTTTTTACTGTAAAATTTAGCGACTGACTTACAGAAAAATCTTTGATCATTTTTGTTACATTACATTACTGTAAATTAAAAAACTGTACCATTATTTTTACTGCGAAATTCTGGCGACTGAGCTGCTACTTTTTTTACCCTAAAATCTACATTTCTTGTTTTTACAGTGCATTACTGAAAATGGAAAATTCGAACACTAATCTAGTTGTAATGATTTATTGATTTTTAGTAGTGATAGTTTTATTTTTTGCCCCACAATATACAGGTCAAAATATGCAGAAAAGGGCACTGATCGATCCCCGCCGGTTCCAGTAGTGTTTTTGTGTCACAGAAACTGTTTGAATGTCTTTAAAAAAAATCACCTCTCCTTCTTTTGCCAGGGTTCTCAAGTCAAATGTCAGCCCCCATTTTTGTCAGGCAGAACCCTGGTCCTCTTCATTCAATCTGCACCGAGCTGCACCACACATCAGGTGACAGAACCCGTCTCATATTACGTTTCATTTACCGTATTTTCCGGACTATAAGGCACACTTAAAAACCTTTTTTTCCTTAAAACTTGACAGTGCGCCTTATAACCCGATGCGCTTAGCTAATGTAAGGAATAAGTTTGGTTGAGCTTACCCACCTCAAAGCTATTTTCTTTGGTACATGGTGTAATGATAAGTGTGACCAGTAGATGGAAGATAGGTATTAAAGTAGGTAAGAAAAGTTCATTTTGCAGTATAGGGCACCTATAAAACCTGTTTGCAAAATTATTATGAAGAGTCCACACAGATTCCTTAATTTTAAGGCTGTCTGAGATAATAAGACGTGACTAGAATTGAAGACTAACAGTTGATTCTATAAAAGAGTTAATAGAAACAATAAAAATACCAGCGCTGGAGAGAGGACCGAGTCGTCTAAAGGCCGGAGCATTCTCTAAAATGGTCGCCCTCCTCACATACTTATGTCCACTTTACTGCCTTGGCGAAGATTGAAACTGAAAGTTAACTTGGCGTGTGTGCTGACGGTACGCACATTCTTCTCAACTCTCACTCCTTGCACCTGGTACACCTTTTAAAACTACAGAGAATAATACTGTATTTGTGTGTGCATATTAGGGTTGTACGATATACCGGTATTAGTATAGTACAGCAATACTAATGAATCATATTCGGTACTATACCGCCTCTGAAAAGTACCGGGCCATGGGTGGATCTACACCTGACATCCACTGTAATGATACCAAGTACAAGAGCATATCTAGTCGATTACTACCATGATTACGTCGATATTTTTTGGCATCACAACATTTTTCGTTTAAAAAAAAAAGTATATTATGTTTATAATCTCAGGAAATATGTCCCTGGACACATGAGGACTTGAATATGACCAATGTATGATCCTGTAACTACTTGGTATCTAATTGATACCCAAATTTGTGGTATCATCCAAAACTAATGTAAAGTATCAAAAAACAGAAGAATAAGTGATTATTACATTTTAACAGAAGTGTAGATAGAACATGTTAAAGCAGATATTAACAGTAAATAAACAAGTAGATGAATAATTCATTTTCTACCACTTGTCCTTAATAATTTTGACAAAATAATAGAATGGAAAATGACACAATTTGTTACTGCATATGTCAGCAGACTATATTAGGAGCCTTTGTTTGGTTACTTACTACTAAAAGACAAGTTGCTCCCTGTTTTATTTAAGGACAAACTTGCAATGAGAAACATATGTTCAATGTATCATAAGATTTTTTGTTAAAATAAAGCCAATAATGCAATTTTTTGTGGTCCCCTTTATTTAGAAAATTATCGAAATAATTTTAGTACCGGTATCAAAATATTGGTATCGGGGCAACACTAGTGCATCGATAAGAAACCAGGTGAAATCATTGTGTTTATCTCTTCGTGAAAAACAAAGGCCAAAGTTAGTAACTTCTAAGGAGTTTCATTTTGCTCAAAGATGGGAAAATATTCCTCCTGACAAAGTGAAAACTCTAAACTTGTGTGTTTTATTATTTTCGCAGTGTGCCTCCAGCGCAGAGGCTTTAAAACGTTGAGGAGCAGAAGCAAAAGACAGCAGTCAGCCTACGAGCGCCCAGTAGAGTTTGATGGTTTTCCTCCGTCTTTCATGAAGGTAAAGGGTGACTGGGTAGACTTTCAGCACAAGCATTCACCTCTTTATTACAACCGGGCATTGATAGCATTTTTAAATGTGTGCAGGCAGTGGCATTTTAGAATAATATTTTTTAATATATATATATATATATATATATATATATATATATATATATATATATATATATATATATATATATATATATATATATATATATATATATATATATATATATATATATATCTAAAGAAATAAACTTTAACAGTAGCTAAATTTCAAATCACTCAACATTCCTGGCATAACTGTCCTGCCTTTTGGACTAAACAACCCTCTTCTACAAAACCAGTGAAGTTGGCACGTTGTGTAAATGGTAAATAAAAACAGAATACAATGATTTGCAAATTCTTTTCAACGTATATTCAATTGAATACACCGCAAAGACTAGATATTTAATGTTCAAACTTTTTTTGCAATTAATCATTAACTTAGAATTTAATGGCAGCAAATGTGGACTCGTCAGACCACAGAACCCTTTTCCACTTTGCATCAGTCCATCTTAGATGAGCTCGGGCCCAGCGAAACCGCCGGCGTTTCTGGGTGTTGTTGATAGATGGCTTTCGCTTTGCATTGTAGAGTTTTAACTTGCACTTACAGATGTAGCAACGAACTGCAGTTACTGACAGTGGTTTTCTGAAGTGTTCCTGAGCCCATGTGGTGATATCCTTTACACACTGATGTCGCTTTTTGATGCAAGGGATCGAAAGTCACGGGCATTCAATGTTACGTGCAGTGATTTCTCCAGATTCGCTGAACCTTTTGATGATATTACGGACAGTAGATGATGAAATCCCTAAATTCCTTGCAATAATTGGTTGAGAAATGTTGTTCTTAAACTGTTCGACAATTTGCTCAGGCATCTGTTCACAAAGTGGTGACCCTCGCCCCGTCCTTGTTTGTGAATGACTGAGCATTTCATGGAAGCTGCTTTTATACCCAATCATGGCACCCACCTGTTCCCAATTAGCCTTTTCACCTGTGGGATGTTCCAAATAAGTGTTTGATGAGCATTCCTCAACTTTCTCAGTCTTTTTGAAAAAAATTGCAGACATCAAATTCCAAATGCGCTAATATTTGCAAAAAAAAAAGTTTTCCAGTTGGAACATTGAGTTTGAGTTTATTTCGAACATGCAAGCATACAACATGATACATCACAATTTCCAGTTTCTCTTTTCAACATGTTCGAAAAGGAGTAGGAAGAAGCAGAGCTTATTTAATCCTACCCCTTTTCTTTACATAACAGTTGCAAAACTTTTTGTTCACTTCCTGTTCACAATTTATTCACAATAAACTCCATAAGTAATCACAATAAAAATAAATAAATAAATAATAGTAAGAATTTAATAATAATAATTGGTGAAGTAAGTCATATTTCATATGATGAGATAAGTATGATTACTTTAAGAATGAATGAATGAATGGATGAATTAAATAAATTGAGAATGTTTGTCATGGTTCTTCTTCTTTGTACTTTGTAAACACTTTAAGTTTGAAGAGTTTCTTGAAGTGGATCATATTAGTACATTGTTTGATTGCTTTGCTTAATCCATTCCATAATTTAATTCCACATACTGATATACTGAAGGTCTTAAGTGTTGTACGTGCAAACAAATGTTTTAAATTACGTTTTTCTCTAAAATTATATTTCTCCTCTTTTTTTGAGAAGAATTGTTGTATATTAAATATCTTGTCTTTGCAGTCTATTCAGTTGAATATAAGTTGAAAAGGATTTGCAAATCATTGTATTCTCTTTTTATTTACCATTTACTCAACGTGCCAACTTCACTGGTTTTGGGTTTTGTACTTTGACTGCAATCTGCTACATTAGCATACTCATAGCAGCAAACGCTTTACTTGTCTAAGTTTTAAAAAATACTATTTTTTTCCAGTAAATGTAGATATGTATTGTCTTGAATATTTCCGTCTAATAGGGCTTCCTAGCACGTGACAAGGGGATCGACGCGGAAAGTCTTGACAGTCGAGCGAAAAGCGGGAACCTACCTGATGGACAGCCTGATTCCTTTAACCGAGGCTTCACTGAGGGGTTTCTTAAAGCTCAAAATCTGACACAACGCACACACGGCAAGTTGGAGCCGATGCTTTAGCTTCCTTTGCATGCTAAAGCATCATCGACGTTGACCTCTTTATGGATAAACTTTGCAGACTCCCAGAGAAGGAATCGTCTCATTCTGTTGGTGTTGCTTCTTGTTGGGCTCTACGGCATCTCAAAGACACCATTCTTATCGGGTAAAGACTTTGTATGCCTTTTAAACCCCGTTTATTGATCAAATCTATTGTGTTCTAATGCCAGTGTTTGCCATAGGATTTTATAACAACTGTTGATGTGTCAGTATTGTCATAGTCGGTACACCACACGTATGAGGACGGTCGCATGGATCCCTAAGGAGTATGATCGATACTAGAGTGATTAGGTTAAAATTATACATTTAAAAAAAAAATTAAGATCAATTTTTTTGTTAATGATTATAAACTAACAAAAAAACACCCCTCCAAAGACATGCACCTGGGGATAGGTTGATTGGCAACACTAAATTGGCCCTAGTGTGTGAATGTGAGTGTGAATGTTGTCTGTCTATCTGTGTTGGCCCTGCGATGAGGTGGCAACTTGTCCAGGGTGTAGCCCGCCTTCCACCCGAATGCAGCTGAGATGGGCTCCAGCACCCCCCGCGACCCCAAAAGGGACAAATGGATGGATGTTTATAAACTCAGGTAATATTTCCCTGGACACAGGAGGACTTTTGAGGGCAAAAACCAAGGGATACAAATGAGAAGATTTTGCTTTTGCTTAGTTATTGTGCACTATTGACTTGGTAGTTCTGAAAAAGAGAATAAAGAACCAGTTTAAATATTGTGTTGATATTATTAAACTGTCAATAAATAACACTCACTATTAGAGATGTCCGATAATATCGGCCGATAAATGCTTTAAAATGTAATATCGGAAATTATCGGTATCGGTTTCCACTCCCCGATTTTCCCGGGAGACTCCCGAAGTTCAGTGCCCCTCCCGAAAATCACCCGGGGCAACCATTCTCCCGGATTTCTCCTGATTTCCACCTGGACAACATTATTGGGGACGTGCCTTTAGCGTCCTCTACAACCTGTCGTCACGTCCGCTTTTCCTCCATACAAACAGCCACAGTGACAACAGTCACATAATATATGCGGCTTTTACAAACACATAAGTGAATGCATGCATACTTGGTCAACAGCCATACAGGTCACACTCAGGGTAGCCGTATAAACAACTTTAACCCTGTTACAAATATGCGCCAAACTGTGAACCCACACCAAACAAGAAGGACAAACACATTTTGGGAGAACATCCGCACCGTAACACGACATAAACACAACAGAACAAATACCCAGAACCCTTTGCAGCACTAACTCTTCCGAGACGCTACAATATACACCCCCCGCTACCACCAAACCCCACCCACCTCAATCCCCCCCTGGAGTTGAAGTTGTTCTCTTATTTTGGAAAACCTTGTTTTTGATTGATTGATTGATTGAAACTTGTATTAGTAGATTGCACAGTACAGTACATATTCCGTACAATTGACCACTAAATGGTAACACCCGAATAAGTTTTTCATCTTGTTTAAGTCTGGGTCCACGTTAATCAATTCATGGTAAAGTTACATTGTTTAATGCACCCAGCGGGGCATCACAACAAAATTAGGCATAATAATGTGTTAATTCCACGACTGTATATATCGGTATCGGTTGATATCGGAATCGGTAATTAAGAGTTGGACATTATCGGACATCCCTACTCACTATGAATACAATTTAAAAAATGTACAGTTAATTCATGTAATAAGTATCGGCGACGCTCTTTTTAACCTTTATTGCCAACTTTATCGCGCCAACAGCAGCCATTGTAACGTTGTTGTGCTAGACTAGCCAGTAGCCACAACAAAACAGCACTTCCTCGTTGTGCACCAATGACGGTTACGGCGAGCGAGGATGCATTCACGAACACTCGGAATTATGAGCATCAAACATTACACATTAACTAAATCCTTTTTTGCACATTCTCAAATTTCTGTTAGTGCTGCAATAATTATGACAATTTGTTGGTTATTTTTGAATATATTACTTATTTAATTTATATAATTTAAGTGTTTAGATTACTAATATGTTTAACTTGAATGTCCCAAAATTACATAAAAATAAAAAGGCTTTGTTTTCTAACAAAAATGTGCACGTTTTCCATTTTTTTAAGTACCCGTTTGGGCATCATTTTACCAATTTGGTCGAAGTATTGTTTAAATGTAATCCCCACCCTTCTCACAGGTGGTGTTGTATTCACCAAGCAGTGTGACCTTAAAAACACCCCATCATAAAACTATTGTGTCACTACATTGCATGCAGTGTGATTTCGAACTTTAATCTTACCGTTTTTGACAGTGCGGTTCCGAACCACAACAGGCCTGGACTCCTCGGTGGATCCCGTCCACTTGAAAAATGTGACATTTGAACACGTCAAAGGCGTGGAGGAAGCGAAGAACGAGCTGCAGGATGTGGTGGAGTTCCTGAAAAAACCCCAGAAGTTCACAGCTTTGGGAGGGAAACTGCCAAAAGGTTAGAACGACCCCTCTCGCAACTTTTGCTATCGTCGTGTCACCATTGACTGAATGTGACTGTTGAACATTGACCGTGTTTTACTTATTCATCTGCATTGATTTGTATATACAATTCCATTTTAGGTGTCCTTCTAGTGGGTCCACCGGGGACTGGTAAGACCCTACTGGCCAGAGCAGTAGCAGGAGAGGCTGACGTCCCTTTTTACTACGCCTCGGGGTCGGAGTTTGATGAGATGTTTGTTGGAGTTGGAGCCAGCCGCATCCGGAACCTTTTCAGTATGTCTGCTTCCCGTATCCACTTAGCTCCTTCTTTAAAATATTTGCACTTTTCAATCCATATTAATGATTTTGTTGCTTTGTTCCAGGGGAGGCTAAAGCTAATGCTCCTTGTGTGATCTTTATCGACGAACTGGACAGTGTGGGTGGGAAAAGGATCGAGTCCCCAATGCACCCTTATTCCAGACAGACCATCAACCAACTGCTTGCTGAGATGGATGGGTAATCCCTTGATTTATATTAGAGATGCCCGATAATGTCTTTTTTTGCCGATATTCCGATATTGTCCAACTCTTAATTACCGATTCCGATATCAACCGATACCGATATATACAGTCGTGGAATTAACACATTGTTATGCCTAATTTTGTTGTGATGCCCCGCTGGATGCATTAAACAATGTAACCAGGTCTTCCAAAATAAATCAACTCAAGTTATGGAAAAAAATGCCAACATGGGACTGCCATATTTAGGGCCCGCACGGCCCATTGTCAAAGGAATCCCAAAGGGAGTCCTTTTGCAATGGGACGAAAGGACCTATTGAATTTGTAAGGTATTATTATTATTATTATTATTATTTTTTTTTTCTTCCGCCGCCTCTTTGAGCCATAATTTGACCCACTTAACATGCTTCAAAACTTACCATATTTGACACACACATCAGGACCTGTGAAAATTGCTATTTAATAAAAAAACCTAGCCCCGAAACTCAAAATTGCGCTCTAGCCCCCCCTAGGAAGAAACACAAAACAAACTGCCTGTAACTCCCACTAGGAAGGTCGTAGAGACATGAAACAAAAACCTCTATGTAGGTCTCACTTAGACCTACATTTCATAATTAACATTCTCGGGCAAAAACCAACAGGAAGTTGGCAAATCCCCCTTCAAGACAACATTTTACTAAAAACACTCATTTTTGCCTCTTTGAGCTGTAATTTGACCCCCTTAAAATACTTCAAAACTCACCAAACTTTTCACACACATCAGGACTGATGGAAATTGCGATCTAATAAAAAAACCGAACCCCAAAACTCAAAATTGTGCTCTAGCGCAATTTTTGAATAAAACACAGACAAAACTGCTCCTCAGAGGAAAACACAGACAAAACTGCTTGTAACTTCCGGTAGGAACGTCTTAGAGACATGAAACAAAAACCTCTATGTAGGTCTCACTTAGACCTACATTTCATAGATTGACATCCTTCAGCAACTAGCACCTGCCAAATATGCGGGCCCGACCAACGCTGCTTGCAGCTTTAATTATTATTGAAGTCACAAAGTGCATTATTTTTTTTAACATGCCTCAAAACAGCAGCTTGGAATTTGGGACATGCTCTCCCTGAGAGAGCATGAGGAGGTTGAGGTGGGCGGGGTTGGGGGGGCGGTGTAGGGGGTAGCGGAGGGTGTATATTGTAGCGTCCCAGAAGAGTTAGTGCTGCAAGGGGTTCTGGGTATTTGTTCTGTTGTGTTGTGGTGCGGATGTTCTCCCGAAATGTGTCATTCTTATTTGGTGTGGGTTCACAGTGTGGCGCACATTTGTAACAGTGTTAAAGTTGTTTATACGGCCACCCTCAGTGTGACCTGTGTGGCTGTTGACCTGTGTGTGAAAAGCCGTAGATATTATGTGACTGGGCCGGCACGCAAAGGCAGTGCCTTTAAGGTTTATTGGCGCTCTGTACTTCTCCCTACTTCCGTGTACACAGCAGCATTTTAAAAAATCATAAATTTTACTTTTTGAAACCGATACCGGTAATTTGCGATATTACATTTTAAAGCATTTATCGGCCGATATTATCGGCAGTCCGATATTATCGGTCATCTCTATCTTTCAGCCATAGATAGGAATGAGTAGAAAACACACGTATTTCAGCTGCAAGATTATGGTGCCTGAACATTCTGTGGTTTTAGAAGGCGAGACAATTAAACTAAGGATGCCTGCTCGGCAAACAGGGACGCTTATTTATTTTTTTCATTTAGCAGGCTACTACAGTTCTCACATATGTATAGCTATTCTGTGCGCACAAACATCCAAAGACCAGAAATAACGTAATACTGCATACGTCAGTAGCCAGTGGATGAGCCTTGTAGACATATTATTAATAATTAAATGTAAAAAGTTTAGAACACATACCATTAATATACAATGTATTAACAACATGCTAGTGTTGTACGGTATACCGGTATTGGTATAGTACCGCAATACTGATGGATCCTATTCGGTACTATACAGCCTCTAAAAAGTACAGACCAAAGTACAAAATATTCTTTAGTATTTTTATTTATTTATATTTTGTTTATAAACTCAGGAAATATGTCCCTGGACACAAGAGGACTTTGAAAATGTATGATCCTGTAACTGTAAATGTATGATCCTGTGACTACTTGGTATCGGATTGATACCCAAATTTGTGGTATCATCCAAAACTACTGTAAAGTATCCAAACAACAGACGAATAAGTGATTATTACATTTTAACAGAAGTGTAGATAGAACATGTTAAAAGAGAAAGTAAGCAGATATTAACAGTAAAAGAACAAGTAGATTAATAATTAATTTTCTACCACTTGTCCTTAATATTTTGGAAAAATAATAGAATGGAAAATGACACAATATGTTACTGCATACGTCAGCAGACTAAATTAGGAGCCTTTGTATGCTTACTTAGTACCTAAAGACAAGTTGTCTCGTATGTTCACTATTTTATTTAAGGACAAACTTGCAATAAGAAACATATTTTTAATGTACCGTAAGATTTTTTGTTAAAATAAAGCCAATAATGCAATTTTTGTGGTCCCCTTTATTTAGAAAAGTACCGAAACGTATCGAAATACATTTTGGTACCGGTACCAAAATATTTGTATTGGGACAACCCGACAACATACAATATAATAATTTTAGATGTGTAAATTATCCATTTATAATCGAACCGTAGCCTCAGAAACGAATGGTGAGTCAGCACTAGAAAAAAATCAATGTTTAAGATGGTTTACTGTACTAATGATCATTTCTTATGTTATAGGTTCAAAACAAATGAAGGGGTCATCATTATTGGAGCCACCAACTTCCCAGAGGCCTTAGATAAGTATGTGTACATTCAGTACAAACCAAAAACAGCTCTGTTCTAATGGACAACATCATTGGATACAGAAACGTACTGTTATTATTGTACACGCTTGGAAAGTTTTGGCAACCTATGCTTATTTTTTTTTAGTGCCCTCATCCGCCCGGGTAGATTTGACATGCAGGTCACTGTCCCCAAACCAGATGTGAAAGGACGCACGGAGATCCTCAACTGGTACCTAAGGAAGATTAAAGTGGACCCAGGTGAGAAATATTTATTGACATTTGTGTAAGATATTGTGGGTTGATAATTTTTTTTGTCATTTAGCATTTGTGACGTGCATCACGCCAGATTTGTATTTCACAACATCGATGCCTGGGTAGTGTATTTTTTAACTTCGAATTCAACTTTACTTTTATTATATTAAAAGGAATTTTGTACATGCACCTATCTTTTTCTCCGAAACGAAAGCCTTTTCTTTATTTTCATGACTATTTACATTGTAGATTGTCACTAAAGGCATCAAAATTATGAATGAACACATGTGGAGTTATGTACCTAACAAAAAAAGGGGAAATAACTGAAAACATGTTTTATATTCTAGTTTCTTCAAAATAACCACCCTTTGCTCTGATTACTGCTTTGCACACTCTTGGCATTCTCTCCATGAGCTTCAAGAGGTAGTCACCTTAAAGGGTTTTCACTTCACAGGTGTCATAGTTTTGATGCCTTCAGTGACAATCTACAATGTAATAGTCATGAAAATAAAGAAAACGCATTGAAATGAGAAAGTGTGTCCAAACTTTTGGCCTGTACTGTACTTTGGCGTGCTAGTCTGATCATTTTCGTCCTTTGCATCCGACTTGTTTCTAAAAAAAAAAAAAAATTACTGGATTCCTCTATGAAAAGAGATGATGGGGACATGCACCTGTTAGCTCAATATCTTAAGAATAAATTGTATTCCTTTGTTGAAAGAAGTGTTTATTTTATTTTTTTTAATTGTACTTTCTTTGAAGTATTCATAGATGTAATTATACATGTATTCTGTAATTGTATATGAAATATACTATATACCATGATATAAATGAAAGACATTTTGTTAAATAAGGTCATCATTTATACATCCTTTGATTAAATAAGTGTTTATTTTATTTTTTTAAATTTCACTTTCTTTTAAGTATTCATAGATGTAATCATACATGTATTCTAGAATTATATACGAAATATACTATATACCATGATATAAACTAAATACATTTTGTTAAATAAGGTCATCATTTATACTGTTGTTGATGAGATTAGTATATTTGAGTGAAGGGACAAGACACTATAAGCTTTTTTTATTTTATTTACCTTGTTAAAATTGTACAGATGCAGAGTATTTTTATTAAAAATAAATCTGCTCAGTGGCCTTGTGGTTAGAGTGTCCGCCCTGAGGTCGGTAGGTCGTGAGTTCAAACCCCGGCCGAGTCATACCAAAGACTATAAAAATGCGACCCTTTACCTCCCTGCTTGGCGCTCAGCATCAAGGGTTGGAATTGGGGGTTAAATCACCAAAATGATTCCCGAGCGCGGCCACCGCTGCTGCTCACTGCTCCCCTCACCTCCCAGGGGGTGGAACAAGGGAATGGATCAAATGCAGAGGGTGATTTCACCACACCTAGTGTGTGTGTGTGTGACTATCAGTGGTACTTTAACTTTTAACTTTAAAGGATAAAAGTAAAAAAACGGTACATTTGTAGCACTGTTTAATGGACACATTTTAATATTTGTTTTATTAATTGGGCCTCACCTGTCTCCCCTTACCATAGATTTGATATTTTTTACTTAAACGTGCTAACTTTTTTTGCAGCTATTGAGGCCAAGATTATTGCACGGGGCACGGTGGGATTCTCCGGCGCGGACTTGGAAAACCTGGTGAACCAGGCTGCCCTCAAGGCCGCAGTAGATGGTAAAGACATGGTCACCTTGAAGGAGCTGGAGTTTGCCAAAGACAAAATCCTGATGGGTGAGACCAATTTTGCATGTCTTTTTCTGTATTACTGTCTACCACATAGCGGTTTAGATGTTTCACCTTTCTAGCTCATTACACCTGTGTTTTATGGTCGCACAGTGATCCTCACCTTACCTTTTTTCTTCTAAACCTTTCAGGCCCAGAGAGAAGGAGTGCGGAAATTGACCAAAAGAACAAGATCATCACAGCGTACCATGAATCAGGCCATGCTATCGTAGCTTATTATACCAAAGACGCCATGCCCATCAACAAGGCTACTATTATGCCGCGGGGCCCAAGTCTGGGACATGTAGGTTTACCTTTATCTTTTCAATGTATGCATTTGTTTTTTATGTGGAATCTATCTTGATTTACGAACCTTATTTCTTCTTGAACAGGGTTCGTAAATAGAAATGTTTGTAAAGTGAAAGGAAATTTCTCCTTAAGAAAAATTTTTTAATATAAATAATGGGTTTAAAAGTCTCTTTTTAATGAATTTTGAACACAATATAAAGTGCTATACAGTACTGTATATCAAACAAAAATAACAAGGGGGAATGGCTCAACTATCTCTTTATTAACAAGCCAAAACAACAACAACAAGAAGCTCAACTGTCCTGTATGCGCTGCTCTGCCAACATGCGGACACACACACGCCCAGAAGTCCCCTTGGTGCCCTCACAAACAATCTGAAATCACAAAAATCCTTAACTTGACTGGATAAAATGCCCCTCTTAAAAATAGTAAAAATAAAATTATGACGAGTAATTTTTGCTTCTGATGAGCAAAAAAAAATCTGCCAAAGGAACTTAACATTATGGTTAAGTTTTAAAAACGAAAAATTCATTTTGAAATTAACAATTAAAACTTTGTAGTTTTGTGTGTTATAACAAACTTGTGACGCTCAAAAGTTATATTACCAAAAACAAGTTATTTTTTCTCACTGCAAATTACTATTCAGAAGTTTGTTTTTTGTATTATATACCGTATTTTTCGGACTATAAGTCGCATTTTTAATTCATAGTTTGGCCGGGGGTGCGACTTATACTCAGGAGCGACTTATGTGTGAAATTATTAACACATTAGCGTAAAATATCAAATAATATTATTTAGCCTATTCACGTAAGAGACTAGACGTATAAGATTTCATCGGATTTAGCGATTAGGAGCGACAGATTGTTTGGTAAACGTATAGCATGTTCTATATGTTATAGTTATTTGAATGACTCTTACCATAATATGTTAGGTTAACATACCAGGCACCTTCTCAGTTGGTTATTTATGCCTCATATAACGTACACTTATTCAGCCTGTTGTTCACTATTCTTTATTTATTTTAAATTGCCTTTCAAATGTCTATTCTTCGGCGTCCACAAAGTACATCCGTACATGACATGACAATCAACACCAAAATAGGAGCGCAAGACAAGAACTAAAACACTACACACCGTATAATACCGAAAAACTCAAGGCGGGATGTGACCGGTGGTGACAGTAGACCTACTTTGAGACAAGTGCTATAGTGATGCATGGTTGGTTATGGTTATGGTTTGAATTCATATCCAACAATTGCGACGACGACTTTTTACTGTCAACTGACTTTCGTTTTTTAACGATTTCTGCTGGTGGTGTGCCTCCGGATTTTTTCAACGCAAAAAATGTGCCTTGGCTCAAAAAAGGTTGAAAAACACTGTTTTAGAAGGCCTTGCGGGCCTTGACGACCCACCGCTGCTAAGAAGTGACGAGTAGTATACTGTACTGCACCATAAGTGGCTTCGCTCTGCTGCAGAAAATGGCTGCCAGCGGGGACACTGACTAAATGCATGGAGGAAGTGTTTGGGGATCGCTCAAGGAGGGCATATTTGGCTCGATCTAATGGCTTGTAAAATGAAAAAGTTTGCAAAAAGAGGTTCAACACTGCCTCTCCATCATCTCACCAGGTGTCCATGCTGCCAGATGATGATCGCTGGAGCGAGACGCGTGCTCAGTTACTGGCTCAGATGGACGTCAGCATGGGCGGGCGTGTGGCAGAGGAGATCATATTTGGCCACGAGTACATCACAACAGGTTGGTAAATGACTCCGTCACACGAAATGCAGGAATGATAAACCCTGACGTTTTATCTAATGCGGAGGTGTCAAAGTCGTTTTCACTGAGGGCCACGTTGCAGTTATATTAGGCCCCAGAGGGCCGCTTCTAACAGTGAATACTATTATTCGTGGACCAGCAGCACACCTAATCATGTGTGTTTCACGGACTGTATCCCTTGCAGACTGTATTGATATATATTGTAGGAACCAGGGGCCGTACTTATCAAGCTTCTTAGAATTACTCCTAAGAAGTCTGCTAAGAGTTGACTTAAGAGTAAATAAATTCTTCGCTGAAAGCTGCACTTAAAAGTTAGTTATCAAGCTTCTTACTCACACTTTCAGCGAAGTGTAGGACTGAATCTTAAGTCTCACACTCAGAGCTGAATTACGACATTACTATGTGCCGTAAACGGAATTTTAGGTGACGTCATTTCTGTGTCCATAGAAATGACCAATCACGGAAGGGAATCTGTTGTCTAAGAATAAAGAAATATCTTGGAAATATTTAAGTGGACAATGGGAGTGTATATTTTGACAATAAACTACAAAATAATACAAAACAAACTAGTCCCCGCCGGCACTCACGCTACCGCTCCCTCTCTTCTCTCGCCCACACACTCACTGACGTCACTCACCTCACACATACGCTACTCTCATAACATTTTCTTTCCAATTCATTAATTAGGCAACTAATTTGAAACTGGTGTGGGTGGCTCTATATATACTAGCCCACTGCAGCCACATGCAGAAATCAACAAGGAATCGAAAAGTATTAAATCTGTGACAAAAATAATACCCGCTCTGTCTAAACGATACCGTTTGATCAGCTGCTCGTCATCAAACAAATCCAGGACATCGTTCCGCTCCCTGAACGTTCGCGCACGTCTCTCTCACCTCAGTGCCATCCCCTGCTGGCAACTCCTAACCACTTAAGACACCTCTGAAGGTCTCTTAAATATCGTGGAGAGTAGGAGTGATTCTTAGACTTAAGAACGTTGATAAAAAGCTTTTATTCTTAAGTTTGAGAGTAGGACTAAATTTCGCAAATTCTCAGGACTTAAGTGTAAAATGGCACTCTAAGAAGCTTGATAAGTACGGCCCCAGAATATTAATAACAGAAGGAAACAACCATTTTGTCGGAATGAGTGAGAATAAGTGTAAATGGGGGAGGGAGGGTTTTTGGGTTGGTGCACTACTTAAAGTAAAAGTACCAATGATAGTCACACACACACTAGGTGTGGCGAAAATATTCTCTGCATTTGACCCATCACCCTTGATCACCCCCTGGGAGGTGAGGGGAGCAGTGAGCAGCAGCGGTGGCCGCGCCCGGGAATCATTTTTGGTGATTTAACCCCCAATTCCAACCCTTGATGCTGAGTGCCAAGCAGGGAGGTAATGGGTCCCATTTTTATAGTCTGTGGTATGACTCAGCCGGGGTTTGAACTGTAAGTGTATCTTGTGTTTTTTATGTTGATATAATAATTTTAAAAAATACAGTGAAAACTTATTACATATTTTTTTAATGTATTTTATTAGTAGATTTTTTTTCAACTAAAATGTAAAGAAAATATGGTAAGTTGCAATAATTTCACCTCAAAATGTAGTGGGATTTTTTTTTTTGTGATTTAACCCCCAATTCCAACCCTTGATGCTGAGTGCCAAGGAGGAAGGTAATGGGTCATATTTTTATAGTCTTTGGTATGATTGGCCGGGGTTTGAACTGTAAGTGTATCTTGTGTTTTTTATGTTGATTTAATAATTTAAAAATGTTTTAAAAATACAATGAAAACTATTATTACATAATTGTTTAATGTATTTTATTAGTAGATTTTTTTTTTCACCTAAAATGTAAAAGAATATGGTAAGTTGCAATCATTTCACCTCAAAATGTAGTGTATATTACTGTAAATAGAAAAACAGTACTGCTGTTTTTATGGTAAATAAAGGCAGGTGAGTTGACCGAATTTTACTGTAAAATGTATTTTGATTTCTTTTACTGTAAATAAAAAAACTGCAATTTTACAGTCAAATTCTGGCACCTGAGTTGGCAGTTATTTTGTTTTTCTATTACCGCAAAATCAACAACTGTAGATTTTTTCGGTGTATTACTGTAAATGCCAAAACGGCACCACAGTTTATTACAGTAAAAAAAAAAGTTTTTTTCATTTAGAGAAAAATGCTGTAAAAACCACAGTAAATTTTACAACTTTACCATGAAATCTATTGCTACTTTTTACATTGCACGATTTGATGGATAACTTGCTTTCAAATCATTATTATTAGTATTTATTTATATTTTAAAAAAATAGTTTGAATGTTTGATAATATATTTTCGTGTCTGACCATTCTTCCTCTCAGGGAATACAAGTCACTGGTCAATCCCAAATTCTTTCAGATGACATACAGTGGGGCAAAAAAGTATTTAGTCAGCCACCCATTGATTGTCAATGGGTGGCTGACTAAATACTTTTTTGCCCCACTGTATATGTTGAGTAAGAAGGACCATCAAGACAGAATAGGAATATTATCAAGTTTTACTAAAGCTTTAGGAGACCAGTCCTACAGTCCGTTAAAGGCCTACTGAAATGAATTTGTCATACTTGATCATTTTGCGATATTGCCATATTTTTGCTGAAAGGATTTAGTAGAGAAAATCGACAATAAAGTTCGCAACTTTTGCTCGCTGATAAAAAAAAACCTTGCCCCTACCGGAAGTAGCGTGACGTCACAAGCGGTAGTGCTGCTCACAATTCCCTGTTGTTTACAATGGAGCGAGAGATATTAGGAGCGAGAAAGTGACGATTATCCCAATAATTGTCCGCCCTGAGATCGGTAGGTTGGAGTTCAAATCCCAGCCGAGTCATACCAAAGACTATAAAAATGGGACCCATAACCTCCCCTGCTTGGCACTCAGCAACACGGGTTGGAGTTGGGGGTTAAATCACCAAAATGATTCCCGGGCGCGGCGCCGCTGCTGCCCACTGCTCCCCAAGGGGATGGGTCAAATGCAGAGGACAAATTTCACCACATCTAGTGTGTGTGTGACAATCATTGGTACTTTAATCTTTAATCTTAATCTTAATTTGAGCGAGGATGAACGATTCGTGGATGAGGTACGTTAGAGTGAAGAACTAGAGGCAGTGCCGGAAGTATCTTTTTTCGCTCTGACCGTAACTTAGGTACAAGCTGGCTCATTGGATTCCACACTCTCTCCTTTTTCTATTGTGGATCACGGATTTGTATTTTAAACCACCTCGGATACTATATCCTCTTGAAAATGAGAGTCGAGCACGCGAAATGGACATTCAGAGTGACTTTTACCTCCACGACAATACATCGGTGACACACTTAGCTACTGAGCTAACGTGATAGCATCGTTCTCAAATGCAGATAGAAACAAAAGAAATAAACCCCTGACTGGAAGGATAGACAGAAGATCAACAATACTATTAAACCATGTACATGTAACTACACGGTTACATCAACAGCCGTGCTCACCTGCGTTCCAGCGATCGGCGGCGCGACGAAGGACTTCACCCATCATCGACGAAGCTCTTAGCATGAGCTAACGTGATAGCATCTGTCTCAAATGCAGATAGAAACAAAATAAATAAATCCCTGACTGGAAGGACAGACAGAAGATCAACAATACTACTATCAGAAGACACCGAACCAAACACTGGACATGTAAATACACGGTTAATGTGTATTCGACGCCTGTTGAAGCCTAGCAATGCTGTTGCTAACGACGCTAACTTAACAACAGGACCTCGTCAGAACTATGATAAAAACATTAGCGCTCCACCTACGCCAGCCAGCCCTCCTCAGCTCATCAACACCCGTGCTCACCTGCGTTCCAGCGTTTGACGATGCGGTCGGCGGCCCGGAGACGTAGGAAGTCAAGGTGCGCGTCTGCTATCCAAGTCAAAGTCCTCCTTGTTGTGTTGCTACAGCCAGCCGCATACACCGATCCCACCTACAACGTTCTTCTTTGCAGCCTCCATTAAACAAATTTCAAAAGATTCACCAACACAGATGTCCAGAATACTGTGGAATTTTGTCGAAGAAAACAGAGCTCTGTGTATTGTGTCCAAGGCATTTTGAACCGGAAGTTTCGCGGGAAATTTAAAATTGCACTTTATAAGTTAACCCGGCCGTATTGGCATGTGTTGCAATGTTAAGATTTCATCATTGATGTATAAACTATCAGACTGCGTGGTCGGTAGTAGTGGCTTTCAGTAGGCCTTTAATAGCGGCATCTAGAAGCGGTCTGAAAGAGACAACTTATTGAATACGAAAACAGCCCCCACCCTGTCCAGAATGGAATACAGCCTCTTTGTTCTAATACTGATAAGGTAAAAAGGGAGTATGTCATACTCCCACATTCCAAAGCCTTCAGGGTAAGGCACAGAGTTTACTTGCAGACATAAGATACAAACATAAAGAGTACACATGAGGAAGATATTAGCTGCTTTAAACATGACTATGAATAAAGAAAGAACTCTTAAAAATATATGCATTCTCCACACTAGACAATATTTAAGTTAACATAATTTGCGATTACATGGAGTACATTTTGTTTTTCTCCCAAACTAGAAAGAAAGAATACAATTTGTAAGAAAAGTTACAGTACTTTGATACATATTATTTCCAGGCTTTCAAGGGCCAAATAAAATGTGATCTAATGGGTGTTGTGCGTGTAATGTGTTGTTCTGCAGGAGCATCCAGTGACTTTGATAGCGCCACCAAGATCGCTAAGATGATGGCGACCAGATTTGGAATGTGCGAAAAGGTGAGCTCCTCAAAGTGAAGACATCATCTGTGGTTGTCGTTTCATTTTCTCCGCCTTTGACCACAGCTGGGTGTGATGACCTACGCTGATATGACCGAGCAGAGTCCAGAAACTCAAGCGGCTGTGGAGACCGAAATCCGGGTGTTGCTGAGGGTCTGTGCTTTGAAACCGCCGTTTAAGACGTCCTGCTCCTTTTTTTTCTAAATGACAATTGTCTTCTTTGCATCAGGAGTCCTACGAGCGGGCCAAGGCCCTCCTGAAGTCTCACGCCAAAGAGCACAAGAACCTCGCTGACGCGCTGCTCTCCTACGAGACGCTGGATGCCAAAGAGATCCAGCTGGTCTTGGAGGGAAAGACTCTGGAGACCAGATGAACCAAGACAGGACAACAAACAGTAAAGCGTAATAGTTTTTTTTTTTTTTATTTCTACGGCACTCAGGGCTGGTAGAAGAACCTCAAAATCAGAGCATTGGAACATTTCAGTGAGGTTATCAAATGGACTTTATCCCCACTGGAGCAGGTTTGTCCTTGTTGCTTGTTTACTGACAGGTCAAATTTGTGCTTTATGAGGATGTTCTTATACCTCCTTCACGATACAGAGTCACAATGTTGACACAAATACCTAAATCTTGTGTTATGTAGCTCAGGGTAGCTGGGAGGGACTAGTATGTGAATGTAAATATGCACCATATACCTGCTAGTAAGACTATCCTGTAAATGATTGGGTGATTTGGGTTCAGCTGTACGCCGTAATGTTATCTGATCCAAATTATAAACTACCTTTTAGCAACTCTCACTTGAATGCTATTGCTGGTTTTTCCCGCTAATGTGGCCTTTTGGGGAATGTACTGCATATTTCTTTTCCCCGGTACATTTTCATTTTCAAGATGCACCACTTTTAAAATGTACACATTAATAATGTGAACTGTTGTGCTGTACAGTACAGGTCAAAAGTTTGGACACACCCTCTCATTCAATGCGTTTTCTTAATTTTCATGACTATTTACATTGTAGATTGTCACTGAAGGCATCAAAACTATGAATGAACACATGTGGAGTTATGTACTTAACAAAAAAAAGGTGAAATAACTGAAAACATGTTTTATATTCTCGTTTCTTCAAAATAGCCACCCTTTGCTCTGATTACTGCTTTGCACACTCTTGGCATTCTCTGGATGAGCTTCAAGAGGTAGTCACCTGAACTGGTTTTCACTTCACAGGTGTCATAGTTTTGATGCCTTCAGTGACAATCTACAATGTAAATAGTCATGAAAACTCATTGAAATGAGAAGGTGTGTCCAAACATTTGGACTGTACTGTACATCAAAATGAGGTTGGAATGTTATGAGCATACATCATATTAGAAAAAGTTTCATTATAATTATACCAAACAATACATTACAAGAATTTTAATTTAGGTGCCCCAAAAAAATCACACCTGCAATCCTGTCCTTTTAGTTATTGAAAACCCCAAATTTTCGGAGATTTTCAATTTGAGGTTGGATAAGCTGTGAACCATAATCATCAAAACTACAGTATAGACCAAAAGTTTGGACACACCTTCTCATTCAATGCGTTGTCTTTATTTCCATGACTATTTACATTGTAGATAGTCACTGAAGGCATCAAAACTATGAATGAACACATGTGGAGTTATGTACTTACGAACTGAAAACGTGTTATATTCTAGTTTCTTCAAAATAGCCACCCTTTGCTCTGATTACTGCTTTGCACACTCTTGGCATTCTCTGGATGAGCTTCAAGAGGGTTTTCACTTCACAGGTGTCGTAGTTTTGATGCCTTCAGTGACAATCTACAATGTAAATAGTCATGAAAATAAAGAAAATTCATTGAAATGAGAAGGTGTGTCCAAACGTTTGGACTGTACTGTACATCAAAATGAGGCTGGAATGTTATGAGCATACATCATATTAGAAAAAGTTTCATTATAATTATACCAAACAATACATTACAAGAATTTTAATTTAGGTGCCCCAAAAAAATCACACCTGCAATCCTGTCCTTTTAGTTATTGAAAACCCCAAATTTTCTGAGATTGTCAATTCGAGGTTGGATAAGCTGTGAACCATAATCATCAAAATTACAGTATAGACCAAATGTTTGGACACACCTTCTCATTCAATGCGTTTTCTTCATTTTCATGACTATTTACATTGTAGATTGTCACTGAAGGCATCAAAACTATGAATGGACACATGTGGAGTTATGTACTTACGAACTGAAAACGTATTATATTCTAGTTTCTTCAAAATAGCCACCCTTTGCTCTGATTACTGCTTTGCACACTCTTGGCATTCTCTGGATGAACTTCAAGAGGGTTTTCACTTCACAGGTGTCGTAGTTTTGATGCCTTCAGTGACAATCTACAATGTAAATAGTCATGAAAATAAAGAAAATTCATTGAAATGAGAAGGTGTGTCCAAACGTTTGGACTGTACTGTACATCAAAATGAGGCTGGAATGTTATGAGTATACATCATATTAGAAAAAGTTTCATTATAATTATACCAAACAATACATTACAAGAATTTGAATTCAGGTGCCCCAAAAAATCACACCTGTAATCCTGTCCTTTTAGTTATTGAAAACCCCAAATTTTCTGAGATTGTCAATTCGAGGTTGGATAAGCTGTGAACCATAATCATCAAAGTACAGTATAGACCAGAAGTTTGGACACACCTTCTCATTCAATGCGTCTTCTTTATTTTCATGACTATTTACATTGTAGATTGTCAATGAAGGCATCAAAACTATGAATGAACACATGTGGAGTTATGTACTTACGAACTGAAAACGTGTTATATTCTAGTTTCTTCAAAATAGCCACCCTTTGCTCTGATTACTGCTTTGCACACTCTTGGCATTCTCTGGATGAGCTTCAAGAGGGTTTTCACTTCACAGGTGTCGTAGTTTTGATGCCTTCAGTGACAATCTACAATGTAAATAGTCATGAAAACTCATTGAAATGAGAAGGTGTGTCCAAACGTTTGGCCTGTACTGTACATCAAAATGAGGCTGGAATGTTATGAGCATACATCATATTAGAAAAATTTTCATTATAATTATACCAAACAATACATTACAAGAATTTGAATTCAGGTGCCCAAAAAAATCACACCTGTAATCCTGTCCTTTAGTTATTGAAAACCCCAAATTTTCTGAGATTGTCAATTCGAGGTTGAATAAACTGTGAACCATAATCATCAAAATTACAGTATAGACCAAAAGTTTGGACACACCTTCTCATTCAATGCGTTTTCTTTATTTCCATGACTATTTACATTGTAGATTGTCACTGAAGGCATCAAAACTATGAATGAACACATGTGGAGTTATGTACTTAACAAAAAAAAGGTAAAATAACTGAAAACATGATTTATATTCTAGTTTCCACAAAATAGCCACCCTTTGCTCTGATTACTGCTTTGCACACTCTTTGCATTCTATGGATGAGCTTCAAAAGATAGTCACCTGAACTGGTTTTCACTTCACAGGGTTGATTAGTGGATTTCCTTGCTTTATCAATGGGGTTGGGACCATCAGTTATGTTGTGAATGAGGTGTGTCCAAACTTTTGGCCTGTCACGGTGTGACAAAAAAAACTACCGCAGAGTTGATATGTTTGCGTTAAGTACTTGCCAATCATCAGTGGTTACCAGGAAAATACCAAACTTTTTTCACTCAAAGTGCATAGGAACCTTATTAGCAGTCGCTCCAAATGTATTGCATTATGGAAGGAAGGTTTTGTTAATAGCAGACACGTTTTATTAGTATTCCAATTTTAGTTTTGTTTGCACTCTGGCATTTTCACCCAGATTGGGATGTAATGAGAGAATTGTAAATAAATACAGTAGACACACAGGCGCTCCTTGTGTCATGTTTTCTGGCGATGAACGCACTCTCCTTATACAGAGTGGAGTTTTTAATTTCAACTTTCGTTATGTCTCCTAAGCATGAGGCAATCGTCCGGTGGCAGCGTGTCAAAGAAAAGTACAATTAGACATCCTAAAATGCTCAGTGGGAACTTAAAGAGGAACTGCATTTTTTGGGGGGAATATTGCCTATTTGTCACAATCCCTAAATAAGACAGGAACACAAATGGCTTTTTTTTAAGCATTCTAATTTGTAATATAGGGCAAGAACAATAAAGCCATCGGGAGTCATCAATTGCGCCCTTAAAGCCCTCTAAAAATTGCTAACAATACTCCATTTTTATGTCAAAACCTGGATATTAACCAAGTATTGGCGCTAAGTAATTACTTTTAATCACAGAAAGCTAACCAGCTTATGCAGCTATTGACATACTGAGCCGGTGAGCTGCTGAATCGCCTCGGAGTTGGTGAAAGTTAATTCTACATTATAGATAATGCATCTTACTTGTACAGTAGAAGGTTGTGGAAATAAAACAAGAAGATGGTGAACTTCGACACTCAAGATGGCGAAAATGACACAAAAAAAACGCTCGTTTGCGGCCACGTTTTAAAAATATATATTATTCCTTCTACAATCATGATGGATTTTTCATCTAAACGTGAAGCTATAAACATCCCATCAGTCTGCATACCAGTGAGAGCAGATAGTGTACTGTAAGTGATTGTTTTATTAGGGTCCGCATGTACCCTGTATAAAGGACTCCCATAGGGAAATTGTAAGGTTTTATTATTATTCTTTATTATTATTATTATTATTCCGCAGCTTTGCACACTACTTTGCCCCCCTTAACATGCTTCAATAATCACCAAATTTTACACACACATAGAAAAACGATGACACAAAACTTAAGTCAAAAAACCAAACCCCAAAAATCAAAATTGCGCTCTAGAAAAAACAAAAACAAACTGCCTGTAACTCCCACTACGAAGGTCGTAGAGACATGGAACAAAAACTTCTATGTAGGTCTCACCTAGCCCTACATTTCATTTTTGACATCTTTCATCAAAAATCAACAGGAAGTTGGCAATCACCCCTTCAAAACAAAAGTTTCATAAAAACACTAATTTTTGCCTCTTTGAGCTGTAATTTGATCCCCTTAAAATACTTCAAAACTCACCAAACTTTTTACACACATCAGGACTGGCGGAAATTGCGATCTAATAAAAAAACCGAACCCCAAAACTCAAAATTGCGCTCTAGCGCCCCCTAGGAATAAAACACAGACAAAACTGCTCCTCGGAGGAAAACACAGACAAAACTGCTTGTAACTTCCGGTAGGAACGTCTAAGAGACATGAAACAAAAACCTCTATGTAGGTCTCACCTAGACCTACATTTCATTCTTTGACATCCTTCAGCAAAAATCAACAGGAAGTTTGCAATCCCTCCTTCAAAACTAAATTTTTGTTAAAACCGGTCACCAAACATTATCTCCTCTGAGCGCGTTTGTCGTTTCGGCTTCAAACTACTACAGGAGAGAGATTGAACCCTTCTGATTGACGGATACTCAAAGAGTTTTGATAAATGCTGCGGTTTTGATTTTATGAGCCTTCAAAGAACCGCTGCGCTGATAATGCTGCTGTAAAAGTATTGGGACACTTAGGACTAACAGTAGACAAAAGTTTTTGAACACTTAGGACTAGCACCTGCCAAATATGCGGGCCCGACCAACGCTGCTTGCAGCTTTAATTATGTTTGTAGTTTGTATTTCTTGTTCTTGGATCTGCTTATCACTCAGCTTCTAAAACTTGTAGCTCATCCTCCTTATATTCAGCCTCAAAAATATCAAGTTCTGTATCGTCATTCGTCCCACCGTAGTCGTTTGCTCTCATGAAGTCTGCCATGATTAGTAATGGAAATAGTTATGCGTCTGGGGACGGCGTGGCGCAGATTGGGAGAGTGGCCGTGCCAGCAACCTGAGGGTTCCTGGTTCGATCCCCAGCTTCTACCAACCTAGTCGCGTCCGCCGTGGCCTTTGAGCAAGACACTTCACCCTTGCTCCTGGTTAGCGCCTTGCATGGGAGCTCCCGCCATCAGTCTGTGAATGTGTGTGTGAATGGGTGAATGTGGAAATAGTGCCAAAGCGCTTTGAGTACCTTGAAGGTAAAAAAGCGCTTAAACAAGTATAACCCATTTACCAAATTATTACGCCGCCGTATTTTTAAAATGACCAAACTACGTAAATATAACATATTATTAATGTGCCTGTTACATTACATATACAGGTGAAACTCAAAACATTTGAATATTGTGCAAATGTTAATTCATGTCAGCAATTTAACTTCAAATCTGAAACTAAGATGTGATGTAAACTCATTACATGCAGCGTGAGATATGTCAGGCCTTTTTTTTGTTAGATTGTCTATAATCATTAGGGGTGCACAAAAATGTTTGATTCACATCAGAATAGCGTTTCTTATTCATCCTGATTCTAAATCGATTCATAATAAATAAATAAAAAATGTATATACCGTATTTTTCGGATTATAAATCGCAGTTTTTTTCATAGTTTGGTCGGGGGTGCGATTTATAATTTTGGAGCGATTTATGTGTGAAATTATTAACACAGAGGAAGAAGATTTCATGGGATTTAGCGATCAGGAGTGACAGATTGTTTGGTAAACGTGTAGCATGTTCTATATGTTATAGTTATTTGAATGACTCTTACCATAATATGTTACGTTAACATACCAGGCACCTTCTCAGTTGGTTATTTATGCCTCATATAACGTACACTTATTCAGCCTGTTGTTCACTATTCTTTATTTATTTTAAATTGCCTTTCAAATGTCTATTCTTGGTGTTGGCTTTTATCAAATAAATTTCCCCCCAAAAATGCGACTTATACTCCAGTGCGACTGTTTTTTTCCTTCTTTATTATGCATTTTCGGCTGGTGCGATTTATACTCCGAAAAATACGGTAAATATAACATATTATTAATGTGCCTGTTACATTACATATACAGGTGAAACTCAAAAAATTTGAATATTTTGCAAATGTTAATTCATGTCAGCAATTTAACTTTAAATCTGAAACTAATATGTGATGTAAACTCATTACATGCAGCGTGAGATATATATTTTCAATAATCATTAGGAGTGCACAAAATTTTTTGATTTACATCGTAATAGCGATTCTTATTCATCCGGATTCTAAATAAAATCATAATTAAAAAAAAAAGAAGTATATACTGTATATATATATATTTTTTTTTAATTATTATTATTATTATTATTTTTTTTTTTTACGAATGTATTAATCAATCAAAAAAACAATACACAACAATGCAATCCAATTCCAAAACCATCCCAGCAACATTAAGAACAACAATAAACCGAGCATATGAGGACACACAAACATGACACGGAACAATCCAAATGTAGTGAAACAAAAATGAACATTATCGACAACAGCATCAATATTAGTAACAATTTCAAAATAGCAGTGATTAAAAAACCCTCATTGACGTTATCATTAAAAACATTAATAAACATTATTTATTTTTTAATAATAGATTTTGAAAAATACATTTTTAGGCCATATCCTTGCAACCAGAATAAGTTTTTCTAACCTGTTTTGAAAAAATTCCATTATAATTATACCAAACAATACATTAATCTGAATTTAGGTGCCCCCCAAAAAAATCACACCTGTACTCCTGTCTTACAGTTATTGAAAACCCCAAATTTTCGGAGATTTTCAATTCGAGGTTGGATCAGCTGTAAACCATAATCATCAAAATTACAGTACAGGCCAAAAGTTTGGACACACCTTCTCATTCAATGCATTTTTTTATTTTCATAACTATTTAGATTGTAGATTGTCACTGAAGGCATCAAAACTATGAATGAACACATGTATGTACTTAACAAAAAAAAGGTGAAATAACTGAAAACATGTTTTATATTCTAGTTTCTTCAAAATAGCCACCCTTTGCTCTGATTACTGCTTTGCACACTCTTGGCATTCTCTCCATGAGCTTCAAGAGGTAGTCACCTGAAAAGGGTTTTCACTTCATAGTTTTGATGCCTTCAGTGACAATCTACAAAGTAAATTGTCATGAAAATAAAGAAAACGCATTGAAATGAGAAGGTGTGTCCAAACTCCTGGCCTGTACTGTATATCAAAATAAGGCTTGAAATATCTTGAGTTGCATGTTATGAGCGTACATCCTATTAGTCCCACTTTGTAAATCTAATTGCTGGAATAAACGAACCTTTGCACAGTGTTTAAGTGTTTAGAGCTTCACCGGAATACTTACAGCATGTATATATAATGCTGATGAAGTTATTTGGATGTTTTTTATAGAGTGAATCCCAGTACCGCCATTGTTAGCTATTATTTACAAGTTAGAATGCATTTAAAAAAAGGTGTACTTGTCTCACATTAGGATTTTTTTTATGATCACACAAAATAAAACTAAAAAAAGAGCATTTCCTCTTTAAGCATGCTTGGTGTAAGCTGTTCAACTGTCGCAAACATCAAGGATGTTTTTAAATAATTGTATTTATTATTTACATTACTGTATTTTCATGGGTTCTGTGTATAGTGTGAGGGGCTTTGCTGATAATTTAGGTCGAAGTTACAACTTCAGTTAACTCAAATTGCATCTTATTCTTCAGAACGTAACCCAAGGACCACCTGTACAGTAAAGCGTATGTGGGCATTGAATGTACATCATTCTCTTCAACTGTTATACAAATAGTAAAATTGTATGTAGATGCAATAAATAAAGAATGTACAGGTTTAAGTCATGTTTTTATTCATATTATAGCAAATGAACACATATAATTAACGTATTTTTCAGACTATAAAACGCTAGGAGAAAATGTTACTCATCTCATAAAGGATGAATAAAGACGTTGTGGCGGTCCCCCCCCCCGTCCCCCCCCAAGTGTCAAAAAGTCTGGATTTTTTGTAAGTGTCAAAAAATCTGGATTTTTTTGTAAGTGTCAAAAAGTCTGGATTTTTTTCCAAGTGTCAAAAAGTCTGGATTTTTTTCCAAGTGTCAAAAAGTCTGAAATTTTTCCAAGTGTCAAAAAGTCTGACATTTTTCCAAGTGTCAAAAAGTCTGGGTTTTTTCCAAGTGTCAAAAAGTCGGGATTTATTCTAAGTGTCAAAAAGTCTGGATTTTTTTCTAAGTTTCAAAAAGTCTGGATTTTTTTCTGTGTCAAAAAGTCTGAAATTTTTCCAAGTGTCAAAAAGTCTGGATTGGTAGTGAGTTCAAACCCCATACATGGGAGAGGAGAGGAGAGGAGAGGAGAGGAAAGGTTTGGAGAGATGCGGTTCGGAGAGGAGGCCATCCTGGATTTTGTGAAGATAAGATTGTGTTCCATACACACATGTAATCGAGGACTCCTACTCAGTAAAGTATGATGAGGTAGAACAAAATACCATCAACCAGAGTGGGGTTCGAACCCAGTACCTTTCATTCCGAGTCAGCAGTCTTAACCACTGGGCTATCCTCGGTCTTGTGAAGAGTAGATTTCTTTCCATACACAAATGTTATCTACGACCCCTGGCTCGCTAAAGTATGATGAGGTAGAACAAAATACCATCAACCAGAGTGGGGTTCGAACCCAGTACCTTTCATTCCGAGTCAGCAGTCTTAACCACTGGGCTATCCTCGATCTTGTGAAGAGTAGATTTCTTTCCATACACAAATGTTATCTACGACCCCTGGCTCGCTAAAGTATGATGAGGTAGAACAAAATACCATCAACCAGAATGGGGTTCGAACCCAGTACCTTTCATTCTGAGTCAGCAGTGTTAACCCCTGGTCTATCCTGGGTTTTGTGAAGATTAGATTGTGTTCCATACACACATGTAATCGAGGACTCCTACTCAGTAAAGTATGATAGAGGTTGAACAAATTACTGTCAAAATCTTGTCTCAGCAATACCCAGGATAGCTCAATGGTTAAGACTGCTGCCTCTCACCCAGTACTACTGGGTTCAAATCCATAACGTGGAGTGGTTATCGCCACAATCTGTATCTGACTGTGACTCATCAGAAATTGCCTGGGCTTCAGGAAAATCAACTGGGAGCAGCAAATTCTGGTGTACTACCCTCTCTTTCCCTGTAGCATCACAAATCCTGTACACATTGATCCTTGATCTCACAGACACAAAGGTGTTGACTCCCATCGGTCTGCAACTTTCCTCTTCCCTTTTTCATCTCGATTGGCAAGCAGCACTCTGTCACCCACAACTAACTGTGACCCTTTAACCTTGCGGTTGTATATCTTAGCATGACGATCCTGCTCATCAACTGCGTGCTGTTTAGCAATCCATGGGGCCTTGATGAAATCCTTTTTTAGATGGCACACAAACTCATTGTGGCTGACAACGGTGGAGTTCTCCAAGACATGATGGAACATAACGTCGACAGGCAAGCGTGGGACACGACCAAACATCAGGTAAAATGGGGCAAAGCCCGTGGTCTCATGCACTGTACAGTTATAGCAAAACGTCAGAGTCTGGAGCATTTGCGGCCTTCTGGACTTGGATTTCGGGGAAAAGGTCCTAATCATACCTCCAAGAGTTCTGTTGAATATTTCAGTGATACCATTGCCCATTGGATGATATGGAGTCGTGTGGGACTTTTGCACTCCCGCCATCTCAAGAAGATCCTTGATAAGCCTACTCTCAAAGTTAGCTCCCTGGTCCGAATGAATCCTTTTAGGGAATCCATAGATGCAGAAAAACCTGTCCCACAACTTGCTTTGCTGATCAGGAACCACGCTCCTGAGGCTAGCACTCTTAAGAGGCCCTGTAAAGTATGTAAGCAGCAACATCTTACTGTGCTCCACAATGTGTGCCATCAAAAAGCCAAGAAGGTGCTGATGGTCAGCACCCCTCCAGACACTGTCTACGTTAACTGTCCAAACCGCCCACAAAAGGTCATGCTTAAAGGCCTACTGAAATGATTTTTTTAAAATTTAAACGGGAATAGCAGATCCATTCTATGTGTCATACTTGATCATTTCGCGATATTGCCATATTTTTGCTGAAAGGATTTAGTAGAGAAAATCGACGATAAAGTTCGCAACTTTTGCTCGCTGATAAAAAAAAGCCTTGCCTGTACCAGAAGTAGCGTGACGTCACAGGAGCTAGTATTCCTCACAATTCCCCGTTGTTTACAATGGAGCGAGAGAGATTCGGACCGAGAAAGTGACGATTACCCCATTAATTTGAGCGAGGATGAAAGATTCGTAGATGAGGAACGTTACAGTGAAGGACTTGAGAGGCAGTGATGGACGTATCTTTTTTCGCTCTGACTGTAACTTAGGTACAAGCTGGCTCATTGGATTCCACACTCTCCTTTTTCTATTGTGGATCACGGATTTGTATTTTAAACCACCTCGGATACTATATCCTCTTGAAAATGAGAGTCGAGCACGCGAAATGGACATTTAAAGTGACTTTTATCTCCAAGACAATACATCGGTGACACACTTAGCTACTGAGCTAGCGCGATGGCATCGTTCTCAAATGAAGATACAAACAAAATAAATAAACCCCTGACTGGAAGGATAGACAGAAGACCAACAATAATATTAAACCATGTACATGTAACTACACGGTTAAAAATTCTCAGCCTGGTAAGGCTTAACTATGCTGTTGCTAACGACGCTAAGGCTAATTTAGCAACTTAGCAACCGGACCTCACAGAACTATGTACTCTCTCCTTTTTCTATTGTGGATCACGGATTTGTATTTTAAACCACCTCGGATACTATATCCTCTTGAAAATGAGAGTCGAGCACGCGAAATGGACATTTAAAGTGACTTTTATCTCCAAGACAATACATCGGTGACACACTGAGCTAGCGCGATAGCATCGTTCTCAAATGAAGATAGAAACAAAATAAATAAACCCCTGACTGGAAGGATAGACAGAAGACCAACAATAATATTAAACCATGTACATGTAACTACACGGTTAAAAATTCTCAGCCTGGTAAGGCTTAACTATGCTGTTGCTAACGACGCTAAGGCTAATTTAGCAACTTAGCACCCGGACCTCACAGAACTATGTACTCTCTCCTTTTTCTATTGTGGATCACGGATTTGTATTTTAAACCACCTCGGATACTATATCCTCTTGAAAATGAGAGTCGAGCACGCGAAATGGACATTTAAAGTGACTTATCTCCAAGACAATACATCGGTGACACACTTAGCTACTGAGCTAGCGCGATAGCATCGTTCTCAAATGAAGATAGAAACAAAATAAATAAACCCCCGACTGGAAGGATAGAACGAAGACCAACAATAATATTAAACCATGTACATGTAACTACACGGTTAAAAATTCTCAGCCTGGTAAGGCTTAACTATGCTGTTGCTAATGACGCTAAGGCTAATTTAGCAACTTAGCAACCGGACCTCACAGAACTATGTACTCTCTCCTTTTTCTATTGTGGATCACGGATTTGTATTTTAAACCACCTCGGATACTATATCCTCTTGAAAATGAGAGTCGAGCACGCGAAATGGACATTTAAAGTGACTTATCTCCAAGACAATACATCGGTGACACACTTAGCTACTGAGCTAGCGCGATAGCATCGTTCTCAAATGAAGATAGAAACAAAATAAATAAACCCCCGACTGGAAGGATAGACAGAAGACCAACAATAATATTAAACCATGTACATGTAACTACACGGTTAAAAATTCTCAGCCTGGTAAGGCTTAACTATGCTGTTGCTAACGACGCTAAGGCTAATTTAGCAACTTAGCAACCGGACCTCACAGAACTATGTACTCTCTCCTTTTTCTATTGTGGATCACGGATTTGTATTTTAAACCACCTCGGATACTATATCCTCTTGAAAATGAGAGTCGAGCACGCGAAATGGACATTTAAAGTGACTTATCTCCAAGACAATACATCGGTGACACACTTAGCTACTGAGCTAGCGCGATAGCATCGTTCTCAAATGAAGATAGAAACCCATCAACAGCCGTGCTCACCTGCATTCCAGCGATCAACGGCACGACGAAGGACTTCATCCGTGGGTTTGGCGGCAAGCATCGGCTAGGCGTAGTAAGTAGTCCTTGTTGTGTTGCTGTAAGTATTGTAATGCCCCGCAGTGGAGAAGGAGTCACACAGACGAGGAAGCGCTGCTCAATCGCTTAATTAACAACTCACGCTCACACACACTCAAGTTCTCCGCCAACTCGCGCGTTCCCCAAACCCTTAAAGACACAGTACACTAATGCAAATATCACAGATATTACAGTATTGTACTTAGCCGCTAAGACACCGATCGATCCCACCTACAACATTCTTCTTTGCAGTCTCCATTGTTCATTAAACAAATTGCAAAAGATTCACCAACACAGATGTCCAGAATACTGTGGAATTTTGTCGAAGAAAACAAGAGGCTTTTCTATCGGGTCCGATGGGGTCCAACCACTTCCGTTGCTTTTGTGACGTCACGCGCATAAATCATATCCAAAGGAGTTTTTCAACTGGAAGTGTGGCGGGAATTTTAAAATTGCACTTTATAAGTTAACCCGGCCGTATTGGCATGTGTTGCAATGTTAAGATTTCATCATTGATATATAAACTATCAGACTGCGTGGTTGGTAGTAGTGGGTTTCAGTAGGCCTTTAAGTTAGTCCATGTGTGTCTCTACAATGCTGAACAGTCCTTAGAAGGCTTCGCTATCCTCGATGACGGATCAGAGAGGACACTTTAATACTTCCATCAGCTGTACAACAACTCCATCTGACTAAAGAGCCAGAGAACCTTCCGTTGCGTACTGTTCGACATGAGGTGATCTACCTACAAGGAGCTGCTGTCTCATTCAAAATATCCCCAGCTCATGTGCCCAAAGAAAGATACAAAATCCACCATGCATTCACGGCTGACGAGTTAAGTCTTTCCGAGCACAGCTATCCTGTCAAATCACTCATGCGCAAGTATTCCCATCTGCAAGGACTTCCACTTCCACTGGTAGACAGAATCCAACTATTACTTCTCATTGGGTCGGATTTCCCACATCTACTCATCCCCAAGCATCCAGTAAGAGCTGGTCCACCTGGAAGCCCTGTTGCAGTGTGTACTCCGCTTGGATGGTCATTACAAGGTCCAGCCAACTTCCTGGTGAATATTCTCACTGCTATTGCACTATGTCTCCCAACTCTGACCTCCAGCGCCATATAGAACGTCTGTGGGAAGTCGACATATCCCCTTATGTGAACATTAAAACTGTTACTCGCTCCAAAGAAGATCAACAGGCCCTAGAACTGCTAGGGCAATGCACTACTAAAATAGAAATAGACGGAGTGACAAGGTATGCAGTGCCGCTGCTCCGGCGCAAAGAGAGCCCTCTCTTATGGGCTCCAAAGAATGCCTTGCTCCCACAGCTACGGAGCACTGAGTCTGTCTAAAGACCCAGCCCTTGCAGACACCTACTGTCAAGAAATCCAGAGACTAAAACAGCAAGGCTATGTTAAACCTCTGATTCCATCCACAGAAGACGACTCCAAGGAGTCCTGGTATCTGCCGCACCACGTGGTCCACCACAATGGTAAGGCCAGGATTGTCTATAACTGTTCTTACCAACATAACGGACAGTGCCTTAACAGCCAACTCCTGCCTGGTCCAACCCTAAGCCCTTCACTCCTCGAGGTACTTCTTCGCTTCCGGGAACACAGTGTGGCTGTCAGTGGTGACATCAAAGGGATGTTTCACCAAGTGTGCTTGCTACCAAAAGACAAAGCCCTCCTCCGTTTCCTGTGGAGAAGTATGAAAAGAGAAGAGGAGCCCACCGTATATGAGTGGCAAGTATTGCCGTTCGGAACTACTTGTAGTCCTTGCTGTGCAACATACGCCCTCCAAAGGCATGTGAAAGACAACAAGACGGGGTATGAAGACCTTGTGCACACAGTTGAAACCACATTCTATGTGGACAATTGTTTAACCAGCCTCACCACTGCAGACCAAGCTAAGATCCTAGTCGACCGACTATGCATGCTGCTGGCCACTGGAGGACTTGACATAAGGCAGTGGGCCAGTAATGATCCAACTGTAATAGCACACCTTCCTGCTGAGGCCAAAGCCAAGAGTACAGAACTTTGGCTGTCTCAGCCCAAGCAGGACCCTGAAGAACCAGCCTTGGGCCTTCGTTGGAACTGCGTCACAGATCGCCTCGGATACTGTCACCGACCAGTAGAGTATTCCAAGCCCACTCTACCATACGTCTTCAAGGTTATGGAAACACAATACGACCCACTGGGGTAACTTATCCCATTTACCACTCGAGCCAAGATTCTCATTCAAGACCTGTGGAAAGTCGGCGTCGGCTGGGATGAGCAAATTCAACCCAAACCTCTCTTGGAGATATGGACACAATGGAAGAGTGAGCTGGTCTACCTCCCACAACAAGAAATACCCAGGTGTTATATACCATATATATATATATATATATATATATATATATATATATATATATATATATATATATATATATATATATATATATATATATATATATATATAAATGAAGTCCATGCGCAGCTCCTTTTGAACAAAAGCATTGATAACTTGTTTATAGAAGTCTTCCTTATCTTTCTTCAGTTTTAAAAGTCTCTCTGTCTCGATGGAGTTCTTCCTTTAAGTATTACCTCCTGCTTCGATTGAAAGTCCAGTTTAGAAAACTGTTTTATTTTAGATATGTAATCCTCCATGTTAATAGTCCAGGCAAGAGCAAAAAATAAACAATCGCTGCTAACTGTTGCTGCTTGTTGTCACTTCTTCTGCAGCCGAGTAGTCACAAGAATGATCTCTGGGATCACTACCGCCCTCTACCACCAGGAGGCGGGATTACTGCGTGCCTCAGCCAGTGCGTCTTCGCAGCAGTTTTATGATTGCTCAGCACAAGAAATACGTTACACACATACAGTTGTTGACAAAATACACTGTACATTATATACCTCAGCTAACTAAACTATGGAAATGTATAATATAATTCATATAGCAATACGGTCTCACTGCACAGCAGGCTAGCAGTTAGCCGAGTCATTGCGCAATCCATGGTGAGGCTCAAGTCAGTGACGTGCCTAGACTGGCTGGTGACTCACCGCAAGTCTCTTCTCAGTATTTGAATGGCAAATGTGAAAATTCAGCGATTTTGAATAAAAATAATCTAAAACTGGTGAAGTTAAATGGAAAATAACTTTATAGTATAACCCATACTTGCCAACCCTCCTGTTTTTACCGGGAGACTCCCGGTATTCAGCGCCTCTCCCGATAACCTCCCGGCAGAAATTTTCTCCCGACAAACTCCCGGTATTCAGCCGGAGCTGGAGGCCACGCCCCCTCCAGCTCAATGCGGACCTGAGTGGGGACAGCCTGTTCTCACGTCGGCTTTCCCACAATATAAACAGCTTGCCTGCCCAATGACGTCATAACTGTAGAATGATCGAGGGCGAGTTCTTGGTTTCTTATGTGGGTTTATTGTTAGGCAGTTTCATTAACGTCCTCCCAGCGCGGTAACAACACACAACAACAGCAGTAACGTTTAGTCTACCGTAAAGCGGTTCGTCTGCCGTAAACAGCAATGTTGTGACACTCTTAAACAGGACAATACTGCCATCTACTGGATAGCCTCCAGAACACTGAAATTCAAGTATTTCTTTTATTTTATATGTATAATAAAATAAATATATATATATATATATATATAGCTAGAATTCACTGAAAGTCAAGTATTTCATACATATATATATATATATATATATATATATATATATATATATATATATATATATATATATATATATATATATATATATATATATATATATATATATATATATATATATATATATACGCACCCACCCCCCGCCCTCCACCCCCCACCTCCCGGTATCGGAGGTCTCAAGGTTGGCAAGTATGGTATAACCACTGGATACATATAACAATTTTATTTTATTTTTTTATTTTTACATTTTTTTTCTTTCCATGATGGCACGTGAGGCCCCGCCTCCCCTGCCTCCCCTGACTGCACGTCACTATATATATATATATATATATATATATATATATATATATATATATATATATATATATATATATATATATATATATATATATAGACCAAACCCCAAACCGGGTGACATTTGCAACTCAAGCACCTAATATAAACAGGTGTGTCCCTTTCCAAATCAAGTCCAAACAGCAAAATGTTATCCCATTTTGGGGAGAAAAAAAACTGTTAGATAACTAGATATGGACAAAGTGAACTGCTGTACATATATAGTTTCAAAACACTATAATAATGATTATGTAGAGATAAATACCTTACTACCAATAGAAGTTTGGCTAACTCAGGAATGCAGTTCCAATACTTGTCTCCCTGTGACCTTTGCTCTGACAGGCCGAAAGATAACTGTCACGTCACACTCGCGTTTGAAGATTATCGGTGACGTCACCGCGGGCGGAAGTTGCGCGGCGCAGTGTGTGCGCAGGCTGGCACGGCTAAGGACGGGAGTCACCAGGCGTCTGCTGCTCAAATAAAAAAACCCCAAAACAACACCCGTTGCGTCCAACAAACGACCATTACATCGGAATATGGATGACGACGTGTTGACGACTCTGAAACTGTTGATAATAGGCGAGAGCGGAGTGGGGAAGTCCAGGTTTGTTGTCTCTTGAGCTAGCTAGCTAGCCCGCTAGCTTAGCCTGTTCAGTCTGTTGACGTTGATGTGTAAAGTTTTGTTAGCACTGTTTTTCCCAACAGCAGATTCGACACACACTTGTTATGATTAAATCACTATAGACGTGTATTTATTCACATATATTTTATTTTGCTTTTACTTCAGCTGATGCCGCCCTCCCCCATTTGTTTTGAAAGTCTCCTGTTACAATAGGAAGTGTTATGTCAACTCACAAAAGCTGTTTGTTTTTTTAAACAGTCTTCTCCTGAGATTCACCGAGGACACTTTCGACCCAGAACAGTCTGCTACAATAGGTTTCCTTTCCTCACACAAGTTGTCCATGATTGTGTTAATTACTTCTAAAAAAAAAATGTTTTAATCTTTCCTCCATATTCCATAAGGTGTGGATTTCAAAGTGAAGACACTATCTATTGATGGGAACAAAGCAAAACTCGCCATATGGGTAAGACAAGATCATGAAGTTGTTGTCATTTGGTTTATTTAAAACAGTACCGTGAAGAAAAACACGCTGTAGTGCCACTTCTGTCCAGTAGATGGCGACATAGCACAATTCAAAATAATGGAGCATGACTTCTATAGGGGTGTCCAAACTTTTTCCACTTTGGTCCACACACTGAAAAATTAAATCATTCTGATATATTTAATCTTCAAAACTATTACTATATACTATACATATATATATTTAAAAAAAATATATATATACACAGTCATGGTCAAAAGTTTACATACACTTGTAAAGAACATAATGTCATGGCTGTCTTGAGTTTCCAATTATTTCTACAACTCTTGTTTTTTTTGTGATAGAGTGATTGGAGCACATACTTGTTGGTCACAAAAAAACCATTCATGAAGTTTGGTTCTTTTATGAATTTATTATGGGTCAAAAGTATACATACAGCAATGTTAATATTTGGTTAATAAAGCGGCAATGATGCGCTTTTGGTAGCCATCCACAAGCTTCTGCTTGAATTTTTGACCACTCCTCTTGACAAAATTGGTGCAGTTCAGCTAAATGTGTTGGTTTTCTGACATGGACTTGTTTCTTCAGCATTGTCCACAAGTTTAAGTCAGGACTTTGGGGAAGGCCATTCTAAAACTTTAATTCTAGCCTGATTTAGCCATTCCTTTACCACTTTTGACGTGTGTTTGGGGTCATTGCCCTGTTGGAACACCCAACTGCGCCCAAGACCCAACCTCCGGGCTGATGATTTTAGGTTGTCCTGAAGAATTTGGAGGTAATCCTCCTTTTTCATTGTCCCATTTATTCTCTGTAAAGCACCAGTTCCATTGGCAGCAAAACGGACCCAGAGCATAATACTACCACCACCATGCTTGACGGTAGGCATGGTGTTCCTGGGATTAAAGGCCTCACCTTTTCTCCTCCAAACATATTGCTGGGTATTGTGGCCAAACAGCTCAATTTTTGTTTCATCTGACCACAGAAATTTCCCCCAGAAGGTCTTATCTTTGTCCAACTGATTAAGTTAAAGTACCCATGATTGTCACACACACACTAGGTGTGGTGAAATTATTTTCTGCATTTGACCCATCACCCTTGATCACTCCCTATGGCAGTGTATGTAAACTTTTTACCACGACTGTATATATCCATCCATCCATTTTCTACCGCTTGTCCCTTTCGGGGTCACGGGGGATGCTGGAGCCTATCTCAGCTGCATTCGGGTGGAAGGCGGGGTGTACCCTGGACCTCATATATATATATATATATATATATATATATATATATATATATATATATATATATATATATATATATTTATTATTAAATATATATATATATATATATATATATATATATATATATATATATATATATATATATATATATATTTATTATTAAATATATATATATATATGAGCCACACACTGAAAAATGTAATCATGCGGGCGCCATTCTGATATATTTCATTTTCAAAACTAATACTATATATATATATATATATCTATATATCTATATCCATATATATTTTATATTTTTCCATATATATATATATATATATATATATATATATTTTTAAAAAAAGAACGTTTTAGAATGTGCTGTGGGCCTTGAAAAAGTTAGCTACGGGCCGCAAATGGCCTCCAAGCTGCACTTTGGACACCGTTGTTCTAGAAGAGGGGTGTCAAACATACGAACACGGTTTACCCGACTCGCGGGATGAGTTTGCTAACTATAAAAATGAGCTGAAATCCTTGAATGAAATAAACTGCTGTTCTAAATGTGTCCACTAGATGTCGCTATAGCTATTCTTTGTATTTTTGTAGATGATGTGTACAGAATAAACCACATGTTAGTACAACAGTTGAGTAAAATGAGTAAA